>NC_046665.1:21683957-21694102 GCF_010883055.1 Belonocnema kinseyi | reverse complement strand
CAGCATTGGATCGTAGCAAAGAGAATTATAGGTTATTTACGTGGAACAACCAGCCTGGGTGTCACGTACGAGAAGAAGTCACATCAATTGGAAGGATTTGTGGATGCTGATTGGGCAGTATGTCCTCAGGATAGAAGATCTTACACTGGATGTGTGTTCGTCCTTGCAAATGGAGCAGTTACCTGGGAGGCGAAGAAACAACGCACTGTGGCATTATGAACCACCGAAGCCGAGTACATGGGACTCACTGAAGCTGCGAAAGAAGCAATTTATTTAAACAGATTCCTCAGAGAAGTTGTACTAGGGAAACAAGAAGCAATACAAATCTATGACGATAACCAAGGGGCACACAAACTGGCGAAGAATCCAGTCTTCCATTCAAGAACGAAACATATTGATATACGTCATCATTTCGTAAGGGAAGCACTCGAACGTGGGATGATTACGTTGCACTATCTTTAATCAGCTGAGTTGATGGCTGACGTCTTCACTAAAGGATTGCCAAGAGAAAAGCATCGGAAGTGTTTGCTCAATTTCGGAATTAAAATTTACGGAAGTGTAGTGCTGTACGCTTGAGGGGAAGTATTGGATATGGGTTCGATACAAAAGCAAGCTACAGCTTTGATTTGTTTATAACGACATCTGAGTTATAGTTTATGCTGTCAAATTCTCATTGTTCTTCGCTAACATAAAGTCTTTTAACAAACCACGCTCTTCTATGTCAGTACAAAGATACTGGTAACTTGTAATAAAATGTTAAAAAAATTTTGCAGAAATAAATAACAAAAAGTTTCAAGAATTAATCATTAAAACACAAATAAAACAAAAACTTTTCAAATTGTCCATGAATAATGACGTGTCAAGAATAGTACAAAATAATGTAGACCCAAGAACAATGATCTTTAGAGTACATTTTCTACATTGAAATTTATCTGGCCGTAAATCAAACCAAAAAAATTACACAATTATAGCGATATGTCTTTATGCTCTTCGCTTATGACAATCGCATTTTTCATAATATGTCAATTTACTGTTCTCGAATATCACTGGCAAACCAATATATATTGGCAAACCAATTTCCCTTTTCATCAAGCAAGCAGAGTTGAACACCACAGCTGGCTACAAATTTCTCAACCATTCCGATAGGAGACTCACCGAGATCATTTCTCTTCTCCCCATAACGGAACTCATGCCACCAAGTTAAGTCAGTCTACTCGAGGGCTGCGTAGAAGAGACGCTGACCTGCTTTGTTCTCCTCTTTGGCTAGAGAAGAGAAAAGGGCGAGCGACGCTTCGCTCCTAGTCCCTGGAAAAAGAAGTACAATATTTTTCGTATTTTTTAAAGCGAGGATTGGAAAAAAGATTCGTGATGTGACAGCTCACTCTTCTGTGACCACTCACCAACAATTTTTTTTTTGTCGGGAGACAGCTGAAAAAGGTTTCGAAATGCGACCAATCACTTTTCTGTGACTAGATACTGGACTAGGGTTCGTGATGTGACAGGTCACTCTTCTGTGACCACTCACCAACAAGTATTTTTTTGAACGGAGAGAGCTGAAAAAGGTTTCGAGATGCGTACAATCTTTCTTATGTGATTAGATACAGGATTACAAAATTAAAATACGACAAAAAATTCCGTACTAAAGAACTAAAATACGGCAAATTTCACCAGTCACTGACACGCGTATTTTTAAAAGGGACACTTGGAAAACAGGTTTAAGTTGTGAACGATCACCCATCTGCGACCTGTCACTAACACTCGTAATTTCTAAAGGAAGACTTGGAGAAGGAGTTCAAGATAAGACCAATCACTCTTCTGTGACCAGATACCGGACTTAAAAATTAACAACCGGCATAAAATGCTGAACTACAAAATTGAAATACGGCAAAAAACACCGTATCTGTATATACTACGTAATATTTATTGACCGAAGACGTTCAGTATTTGCTTCAGTAAGCTTTACTCACAATGTTAACTAGCAAACTGATAATTCATTTAGTAAGGCTTATTATTTGAAGCGAATAATACTTCTAAATCAGTACTTTTTAATGGAGTACTTATTATTCAGTTTTTTTTTAAAGTTATATTTTGTTTTATGTTATTTTTATTACTTTTTAAAGGGAGACTTGGAAAAGGGGTTCGAGATAAGACCAATCACTCTTCTGTGACTAGATACCTGAATAAAAATTTAAAAAACGGCAAAAAATGCAGTACTACAAAATTAAAATACGGTAAAAAATACCGTATCTGTATACACTATGTAATATTTATCGACCGAACACGTTCAGTAATTGCTTTACAAAGATTTTCTTACAGTTTTACTAGAAAACTGGTCATTCATTTAGTAAGGCTTATTGAATTCTTTTTTATTTTATTTTATTTTTTAAAAATTATTTTCATTGTTTTTTTAAGGGAGAGTTGGAAAATGGGTTTGAGCTGTGAACGATCAATCTTCTGCGACCTGTCACTAACACTCGTAATTTTTAAAGGAAGACTTGGAAAAGGGGTTCGAGATAAGATCAATCACTCTTCTATGACCAGATACCGGACTAAAAAATTTAGAAACGGCAGAAAATGCCGTACTACAAAATTGAAATGCGACAAAAAATGCCGTATTTGTATTAAGGCCATTTGATGAGTATAACAGCTGATGAAGTCAGTCCTAAGTCAATATTTTTTCATCCATATCGAAAAATAAAAGTTTAAATAACGCGTAAATTTGTTTCGGGAAACGTTCATAAATATTAAAGGATAGTTTGTGGCCTTGCAAAGAGTTGGTGGGAGAAAAAAGTTTATTTATGAAAATAATTATTATCGACGGACGCATTCAGTCTTTACAGCAGAAGTTTGACCTCTCACTTTCTCTGTCGGAAATCATGGAATCTGTTTCACCTACAGACCCGTAGAAGTTCGAAATTGTCTACTCGCTGCGCTAGTGCTGCTCTGAAACAGCTGATATGTTTGTCAGGCACGTGCAATTTAATGATTTCTATTTGTTTATTTGCATCAAAAGTGCAAGCATTAGTTATTGGATTATTTGTGTATAGTTTTCGTGAGCGATTTTTGTTGTTTTGCCCCACTTTGATCAATATAAACCTCATAACTAGCCCATTGATAACATTGCGAATTGCTTGTAGGGTTTGACGACAGCACGATCGGTATTTCTCCAAAATAGTAACTTTTTTTTGTATTCTAATTACTTAGGAGCAGAGACATATTCTTGCATGCCTTCTATTTAGCGTGCCAAATTTTTAACATGATATCTCATTCCGTGTGGACGTAAGTTGGGAAAGAAAACTTCCACTGGTATTTTCTTCAACAAAATTTTTTTTCAAAATTTCCACCGGAACAAAGCAGAGACGAGGACTTTATTACCTCCTCTTTCATTTCCCAAACTTTCAGAGCGATACCTCATTTCGTTTAGACGTAAATTGGGAAAGAAAAACTGAAGACCAGGTATGGTCATGTGACACTCTCGTCACATGGCCTTAAACTACATAATATTTATCGACCAAGTCGTTTAGTAAATGCTTTAGTAAGCTTTACTCGCAATATTAACTAGGAAACTGATAATTCATTTAGTAAGGCTTATTAATTTCTAATATTCATAAATATCTTTTAAAATCATAGTAATTGTTTCTATCATTTTCAAAAAAATGTTAAATAAAAAATGCCTTAAAATCTCCCAAAACCTTCTGTTTGAATTTTTTTAGAAATATTTTTAAATCTTTTTTAATTTTCTCTTAGATTTCATAATTTAAACTAAAAAATCCTCCTATATTTTCCCATGAATCTTAAGAACAATGTTTGGTTCCTTGTAAAAATTAAAAAATCTTTAAACTTTTCTAAATTTTTGTCTAAATCTTCAAAAATCTATATTTTATCAAAAAATTGTTAAAATTTTTTTTTAATTTCTTATTATTTTTTAATCTTTTTAAAAACCTTAAATCTTCTAGGTAATTATCTTTTTTTAAGTGATTCGATTATTTCTTTTTTTTTAATTGGATAATGAAAATAGCTACAAATCTTCAGAATTCTTTTCGATCATGTTAGTAATATTTGTTAAGGTCTGAAAATATTTTTAAATATATCAAAAATTCATTAAACGTTTCTAAATTTCTTAATATTTTTTAATCTTTTAAAAAATTTAAAACCTCGGTAAATATCTTGATTTTTATTACTTTATTTTTTTACCTTACAATACATTGACCTTTTTATTGTATTGCCTTACATTACCTTACAATCTTTAGAATGCTTTTCGACAATATTGGAAATCTTTTTAAATGATTTAAAATATTTTTTTGAATTAATTTTTTCAAATAATAAATCGTTTCAAATTTTTCCATGAATTTTAAGAACGAATTTCATTCTCTTAAAATCTTTCAAAATTCTTAATACGTTTCTAAAATCTTTCTAAATCTTCAAAAATCTACATTTTATTAGGGGCTATACCCCTGATACCGAATTCTAGGGACAATCAAAGAATAAAATAACTTTTTATTAAAACCATAAGAATGAACCTTGATTCATTTCGCGCACTCGGGCTTGATACAAGAAACAAAAGTCTAACGCGACTCCTTGCCCTTTGTTAACTAACTAACGTGCAATACACAACTCACAATTTTATCCGTGCATACACATTAGGGTGGTCCAAAAAACGATTTTCAAGCTACAGGGCAAGACACCCCCCAAATAGTTTCCATTTTCGGGGAAAGAAAATGCGTAATTTTTTGTTTTTCGAAATTCGAATATTAACACGTACCACTGGGCACTTAAAAATTCCATTTAATTAACATGGGGAAATTCTGAATTTTTGAAAAATTTAACTCATGTTCCAGGGTGTCATCGAAACGAGCGAAGTTTTTTAGGGATTTAAGAGAAGTGTCTACGAAATAAAACCACACTAATAACTTTCATTTCCAACCCACCCCTAGCCTCCACACAGCGCATCAATGACCCAAAAAAAACTACATTTTTACGTATTATTGTTACTTTTCAGCAATTTTCGTCGTCTTTTTCATAAAAATATTTACTAATGGATAGTTTGAATATTTACCAAGACTTTTTAAATAATTTTAAATTGTTTAAACAAATTTAAATTATTTAAACAATTATTTATTCCCAAAAATTGTAAACAAATAATCATATATGCTACATTTTGTTGAATCATTACATAATTTTGATACATTTCTTTTAATGTTTAATAAATTTCTACTTGTTTAAACAATCTACATTTGCTGATGCAGTTTTTTGCAATACCTAAAAAAATGAAAGAAAATAGAAAACATAAAATTATGTTTCTGACTTTATGGTGTAAAGAAAGAATACATTCACCACTTTTCAATTGTTGAAACAAATATAATTTGTTCAAATAATTACTTTTCCAAAAATACTTTTAATATCGTATTTAAATCTATTAGGTGCGCAACTAAGTTTCCGCTGTTTGCCAATAGATGGCTCCAGCAGTAAGTGCTGGTCGATTTTGACATTCAAAACGTCATGAACCTAGCTTAGACATATGTTAAAAAAAACTGTGTTGATACATTAATGATTTTATTTTGGCGTCATATACTTTTGGTTGTGTGAAAATGTTTGATTTTGTGCCAAATAATCATTATTTTTGGGAAGTATTGATTTTCTTCTTTCATTTGAAGAAAACGGCTGCCTAGGCGGATTGAGAGCACCAAAAAGTTTGCGGAGATGCTGCTATAAGTGAAACAACGTGCCTTGACTGGTTCCGTCGCTTCAAAGACGTTGATTTCAACGTTGACGACCGCCCGCGTGAAGAAATGCCAAAAACCTTTAAAGACGCTGAATTAGAGGCATTGCTCAAAAAGGATCCGTACTAAACGCACTAATAGCTTGCTTCAGCATTAATAATTCCCCGCCAAGTCATTTCCAAGCGATTACATGCATTGGGAATGATTAGAAAACAAGGAATTTGAGTTCCTTATGATTTGTGCCATTTTATGCCATTTAAGCGTCGTTTTTTCGCCTGTGAAAAACTGTTTCAGCGGGAAAATAGGAAGGGTTTTCTTCATCCCATCGTGATGGGTAATGAAGAATGGATTCATTAGAGCAACCCAAAGAGAAGAAAGTCATGGGGACTGCCCGGTCATGCTTCTACGTCGTCGGCTTCGCTGAATATTTTCGCGTGAACACTTCCTGCAAATGACGATTATTTGGCATAAAATCAGACATTGTAACACAACGAAAAGTATTATGGCGCCAAAATAAAATCACTAATGTGTCAACAAGGTTTTTTACCATATATCTAAGCTTGGTTCATGACGATTTGAATGTCAAAATCGACCAGCATTTACTGCTGAAGCCATCTATTGGCAAACAGCGGGAACTTAGTTGCACAACTTAATATGTCTACTATTTTATTTCATTGTTTTAGTTATCAAAAAATAACTGCTCGAGCAAATAAAATTTTTTAAAACAAATTTAAATTTGTATAAATTTAGAACAAATGTATCAAAATTATGTAGTAGTAGTAGTAGTAGTAGTAGTGTAGTAGTAGTAGTAGTAGTAGTAGTTAGTAGTAGTAGTAGTATTTATTATACTCTCTCCCTTTTACGGGTTTGAGAGTCTTCAAAACATAAAGCCATTACATAGTTTCTTACATTCTGTTTAAGTTAAACCTAATTTACCCTACTTCTGTACCTTTCTGTACCTTTTCTTTTCCTCTAACATTTTTGCCAAACGCAAGCTCTCCCTTATCTCACATTAATTTCAAACAATTCTCCACACCTTAATGTCCCTAAACCTCCTTTCCCTTTCTACCTTTTCCCTTCATCTTTTTTAGCACTGAGCAGAAATCTTACTCCCCTTCCTCCTAATCCATCCATATACATTTTCCTACCTTTCCCTAATTTCAGGTTTTCTCTGACGTACAGACAACCTCACTCACATTAAAAAAAAAAACTCGCTTTCTTCACATGTTTTTTCACATAACGCGAACACCTTGCTCTGCTTTTCACTTTCACTTTTAAACTTCTTCCCCACTCTCTCTCTCTCTCTCCGTCCTAGTGATCTTTCTCCTCCAGCCGAACCAACTCTATTCTGCCTTCCCTCACGTTCCATTTCCAGATGGTCTCTCCTACTTTGGCTTTCATGTATTTGATTCTTACATCAACTCCTGCCTGCTCCAGCCTTCCCTTCTCTCTCCGCAGCCACTCTTCCACCAGTTCCTCTCTCTCCGCCCAGTCTTGTCTATCCACAACCCTGTATTCTTTAATTTCGCCCTTGCTTCCAGTATCTCTAATTTACTCTCCATAGATTTTAGTTTAAGCATCAGACCACCGTCTATCTTCCACGACTGCTCTACTTTTGCCACACTCTGCGTGTGTGCCGCTAAGCTTCCCACTACACTTAATACCTCATAGGCGTCACCACTGCCCCCCAGTACCTTCAGATTTCTCCTTCTTGCTGCTCTTTCCTCTTTCTCCACCGCCCACTCTTCCTTCGTCAGAGCTCTTGGAGGATTCCTCCACGTGCTCTTGTACTCCTCCTTCGTCTGACGGCTCACGTCTCATTTTTCCCCACCACAACTCCATTTTCTTTTTTCTTTTCTCCGCGTCGCCACTCATCGTACTGTTCAGCTGTTGCTCACTAACTTTAACTCCCCTTCCACTATATCTCTCTTCCCGCCTGCTGTGACTTCTCTCTCACTCACTCTGATTCCCACTGCTGCAGTCAAGCTACCGTTTCGTCCCAGCTGACGCTCTCTCTCTCCTCGGCTATCACCAACGCCTTTTCTCCTTGTACTTCCGATTCGAACCCTAACCTCAAAATTCGCACGTGCCTATTTTTCACTTTATCCTTACACCTTCTCCACAGTACCCTTCTCCTCACCTTCACTTCCACCTTATTACATACACTTCATCTCCTTTTTCCTCACTTCTCCAGGTCACTCCTTCTCACATTACCTTTTTTTATCCGCCGCAAAAGCTATCAAAATTATGTAATTATTCAACAAAAGGTAGCATAGAATATCAATTTAAAAAAAGTGGACATACTCGGCTCAATTTTTAGAAATTTTGAAAACAAATAATAATTAATTATTTAAATAATTACATAAGGGTCCATCCATATACCACGTGGACACTTTAGGTGAGGGGGTATGGCGAAATTCCACGCTTGTTCACGAGGGGGCCGGGGGGGGGGCTAAAATCCACGTGGACACACATTTCCCTAAATCTGTGGAAAATATACTGAAATTAGACAAGGTATACTCTAGGTATACTTGAACTTTTATATTGTGCTCGCGCACAATATAATTGTTCTTTTTCTTTTAATTATAATTTTTTTCACGACTTTTTTTGAAATTCAAATCATGTTTAAGCTCACTTTCCTAAGCTAATCCAAAATTTTCACCCAATTTATCGCTCCTTTTGGACTTCTTGTAGTCCGGCAGCTCGCGACAATTCTATGAACGTCATTTTAGTACTCACTAAAATTTCAGATTCTTTTGTTTTCATAGTCAACAGTTTGAAATTCGTTGACTGACTGACAGCTGTTGGCGCATTTTGCAACAATCTATCGTTAAACTGGTCAAAAATTCGAGTGAAAAAACGTCATTTTAGTACTCTTGAAACCCACGTGGGTCGGTTGTTTGAATGCTAAGAACTAACAATAATTTTGACGGGCAGCTTCTCGGTGGTGCCAAAGTTGACTGGCAGGCTGTCAAACATGTCAAACATTCCAGTGAAAAAGCTTCAATTTAGTACTCTTGAAACTCACGGGGGATGGTTCTTTGAATGCTAAGAACTAACAAGAAGTTTGACTGACAGTCCCTGAGTGGTGCCAAAGTTGACTGTCAGGCTGTCAAACATATAAAAAAATTAGATTATGAAAATTAGAACCTTCATTTTAGTACTCTTGAAATCCATTGGGAATGATTGTTTAAAGACTAAGAACTACAAAAAATTTGACTGACAGCTTCTCGGTGGTGCCAGAGTTGACTGGCAGACTATCAGGCATATAAAAAATGACTGGATGAAAATTAGAACAATCATTTTATTACTTCTGAAACGTATTGGGGATGATTCTTTAGGTGCAAAAAGTAAGATAATAATTGATTGGCTGTTCCTCACTGGTGCCAAATTTGACTAGCAGACTGTCTAGCATGTCGAAAATTTAAATGAAAAAACGTTATTTTAGTACTCTTTAAACCCATTTAGGAAGATTGTTTTAATGCAAACAACTAACAAAGAATTTGACTGGCAGCTCCTGAGTAGTGCCAAAGTTGACTGACATTTTAATCAGAAACCGAATGAAAGTTTTGTCCTTTTCATTAACTAAAATTTTAATCTATAGGATACTTCTCTAAAACTAATATGTATATAAAAAAGAAGCTAAGAAAATCTCACTTTACGTAAATTCACAGCTCGCAACAATGGGTTTCAAGAGTACTAAAATGACTTTTTTCTCTTGAATTTTTGACATGTTTGCCAGCCAGTCAACTTTGGCATCACTCAGGAGCTGCCAGTCAAACTTATTGTTAGTTTTTATCATCCAAACAATCATTCCCCGTCGGTTTGAACAGTACAAAAATGACGTTTTTTACTGGAATTTCGGACCAGTTTAACGATAAATTGTTTGCAAAATGTACCAACAGCTGTTAGCCAGTCAAAGAATTTCGAACTATTGACTATGAAAACAAAAGAATCTGAAATTTTAGTGTGTACTAAAATGACATCCATGGAATTGTCGCGAGCTCGCGGACATTTTGAAGACTAATAATATCTATATTTTCATAAAATATGTCCACGTGGACAAAGTACAGGGGGGGTGGTGTTTGTCCAAATTCCACGACTGTCCACGAGGGAGGAGGGCGGGTCAAAAAGTGGTGAAAAATCGTCCATGTGGTATATGGATGGCCCCTAATGTTTTTAGAAAAATTTACTACTCCAAACAATGACAAAGTATTGCATTTCAATCATAAAATACGATTATTTTGTTACATTTTTTGACAATTGTAAATTATTTAACAGGTTATAGTAAATATTCAAGTAGGCCATTAGTAGTTATTTGTATGAAAAAGACGACGGGGATTGCTAAAAAGTGACAATAATACGTAAAAATGTAGTTTTTGAAATTTTCGGGTCATATTTGGGGCGTTTCGGGGGGGGGGGGGG
>NC_046665.1:21681443-21683945 GCF_010883055.1 Belonocnema kinseyi | reverse complement strand
GGGGGGGGGGGGAGCTATTTGTATGGTTTTAATTCGTAGACACTCCTATTAAATCGTTAAAAAAACTTGGCACGTTTCGATGAAACTCTGGAACATGAGTTCAATTTCTCGAAAACTCCAAATTTCCCTATGTTAATTAAATGCAATGCATTTTGGACCACCCTAATACACATACATCGGAAAGGTTTCTGGAAAATTCTATGGCCTATAACAGTCGGCCATCCTACAATGATTTTGTCCTTAAACTTATAAGTTACTTCTTAAATAATAAAAAAAGAAACAAAAACACCTTTTATTGGATCGATGAATATATGGTTGTATAATCTTGGAATACAAAATCATAAAGATCTTTAATAAAACTTAAAATCTTTTAAATAGTTGGGAACCTTGGTATTTCGCTTATTTCTTGTTTCCATGGTAGTTTTCGGCCTGGTTTTAGACTTTGTTGACAGTGGGTTTTCGCGATCATTTTCGGTTACACTTTTGCTATTCGTTTTGTCGTCGCTTACATCTTCAGATTCGATCATACAGTCTTTGTTTTCGGTTTTATTATTCACATTCTAAATTTTTAACTGGCTTACGTGTGCGATTGCTGAAGATCGTTTCGCGTCTGTCGCAACCGGATTACATTGCATAAATACAATATCGCTCACATTTTATTTGACATTCTTTAAACCGGTTGATTTTAAAATTGCTGTATTCGAATCCCGTTAAAATTTCGACGAATCGTATCGCATTTCCCAGCTTCCGAACAACCCAAGCTCGCACATAACGCAGGTAAAATGGTTCCGTTTAGGCGCTCTATAAGCCCATCTATTTTTGGATAACGACTAGAATTCAATAATGCATGATTCCCTGTTCTTTTGTAAACTGTTTAAAGGCCTGTGTTGAAAATCACGTCCCCCTATAGGTAACGATTCTATTAGGTGTCCCAAACGTTTCGAAGAATTTTTCAACCTCTTTAGAGTATTTTCAGCGTTCATATTTCGGACAGCTTCGATTACGGAAAATTTAATTAGATCTTCATTTATTCCGATAATAAACTTGTTTTTACGAGGAGTTTCTACAAACAGACCTAAGTGATCAACATGGATGATCTCGAAAGGACGTTTACCTGGAGGAATTGAATGTAATTCGCCTTTTCGTCCAGGCTTCCCTTTAGCTAGTATACATTCGATTCAAGATATAATGTCAATTTTAATATAATTTTTCATCCATGGAAAATAAGAAAATTCTCGTACGCGAGCTACCATCCTTTCGACTCCACCATGAGCTCGTAGATCATGATTACGTATTACGACAGTTTTTCGCATTGCGCACGGTACTACGTATGATTCTATTTCTGCACCATTTTCTTTCTCGACGCGATATAACATTCCATCTCGTAACAAAAAATCTTTAACTTCTCCCCTTCCAGCTTTAGTACGCTGATTTTCGCTTTTACTTTAAATCTTAATCTTCTTAAGAACATCAGAATCTGACCGCTGAAACATGAGCAACTCGTTTTCGCGCATTTGAATTAGAAATACGGTATTCTAGTCGATTACATTATCTAGAGCACCAAGGGGTGCTCAGGACAACGCATCTACATGAGCCATTTGCTTGTCGCTTCTATGACGAATCGTGAATTCCAAATCGGCAATAATTCAAATCACCGTAAGTCACTATTGTTACTTTGCAAAAGCATTCTACCAATTCCGCGTGAGTGTGCATCCGTAAGAAGCTCCATAATTGTGGCTGATATTCTGCTCTTTTCCCCAGATAAAGATTGTTGTACTTATGGCATTATTACACAATACAGGCTTAAGATGGTTACTGCCCAACATGTCGAAGGAATTTTTGGTTAGAGTTGGATTTTATTTTTGATTATTTAATACTGGGCTTTCCCGGTATATATTATCAGTTACGGACGCATTTTTATCATGCAATCAAGTGATCTGATGAGAGCAGTGAGCCCCGACATATTGGACAAGCCGGGTTTTTACCGCATCATTGACGGACTGGATAGCAGTCAAGTAAACGATGGGGGGACCTACAGCTTAAGGTGTTTTCCGAAACACCAGTACCTCGGTAAAGTTACATAGAAAAATTTCCAAAAGCGCCGGCTCAGGGACCGAACCCCGGACCTCTGAGGTGAAGTCCGAGCGTCTAATCAACTGAGCCACCGAGGCATTGTTACATTATTATTATTATGTTTTTATTAAAAATTTACTCGGGTAAACCCGGTTATACATCATAGCCACGGACTAAGTCAAATGACTAATGAGGTTAGAATGTTATAAGTTAACTCAAATAATTTAATACGATGGTTGAAACCTCCTGCGATGAATTTGTAGGTATACAATTACGCGCGGCCACGAGCGTTGAAGGTGACAACAGTTGCCTCTGTATGCTTTCTTAGAGCTACCATCTGCCACTGCACGGGGTTTTAGTCGCTCGCTTCCTGATGATCAAGAAAGTTTCTTACAATGCGACAGGTGTTTAATAAAACCGCCTTCTGAA
>NC_046665.1:21656786-21681343 GCF_010883055.1 Belonocnema kinseyi | reverse complement strand
GGCAATACTGACTCCTTAATGTTCAAGATGTTCAGTGCATCTTGCGTGCACATTGCTTGTAGCCGAAATCACAATGGGATGAATAGATGCATGATTTACATTCCTCCATATTGTTTTTACTTCATGCCTTAACTCGCTATGCTTGTGGATCTTGGTTGTATAGGTTGACTGCAAATTTCGGTTAAGCGGACAAGCAATGTCGATGATGTAGACTCTTCCACCTTTTTTTTTCTCGCTTCAGGATGTCAGGTCGATTGGCCCGGATGTAATGATCCGTTTGGATAGGAACATCCCAATATAAGATGTAATCTTCGCTTTCTAAAACGAACATTGGAATGTATCTATAGAAGGGCATCCATTTTTTTAAGAGTCCTAGGTTTAGAGCAAGTTGTTGATGTATAATTCCCGCTACATCATTATGCCTGTGCGTATATTCTCTCTGAGCCATTACGCGACAGCCATCAATAATGTGCTCGATGGATTCGTTGGTATCTCCACATAATCGTCACCGGTCAACCACGTCTTGATGTAACACGTGTTTGCGATAATTCCTGGTGCTGGTAACCTTGTCCTGTATTGCAATGAGGAATTCTTCCGTCTCTGGATACAGAACACCCTTTCTTAGGCAAATATTAAATGTCTCACTATCCACTTCATTTTTATCTAACGTGTTGGGGTGCTCGCCATGGATGGTTTTCTGCCTCCATTGTATTTCTAATTCCTCTATAGTTTCGGCCCTGATATTCAAGGCCCCATCTGAGGACAAATTTAAGGGCGTGTATTCAAGGTCCGCTTGACAGATGGTACTGTAAAGCGCAACATTTCGTTTGCTGTTAAAATAGTCTCGCAACTGTATAACTTGTGACTCACACAGTTTTTTGACATCTACAACACCCCTACCCCCTAAATGTCGTGGTAGAACTACTCTTTCAATGGCTGAATTTCTTTGGTGCATTCGGTGCTTTGTCATTTCTACGCGAACAATTCTATTTAACTTTTCAGGGTCGGTGTTAGACTATTTTATGATCCCGAAGGAGTACGTGACGACAGTGATGGCATATGTGTTGATCGCCCTGATTTTGTTTGCCGAGTTGAGAAAACTCTTCATAATTAATCTGAGTCTCGTAGTGAAGGCAGTCGTTAGGCTTGTCTTAACTATGGTATGTTGAATGCCCTTAGATTCAAGAATACCCAGATATTTATATGATTCGCCTGCAGCCATTGCCTCGATGTCATTTTCGAACTCGTTCTCTAACTCTGCGGTCCCTGATGTTGTTTAGTGTTTTTCTCAATGGATTCAACGCTAAACAGAACCATAATGCGCTGAAGGAGTCTCCTTGAAATATACCCGTCGTAAAGCGTATTGATCTAGTTATCCTTGGTTGTCCATGATCAAAATACTTGATTCTTGTACCCCAGAGCCTCATCGTATGGCTTAGAAAGTCAATAATGCATGGGCAGATTTTATAAAGTTTTAAGACTTCAAGCGAATATTCATGTGGCACGGAAGAAAACGCTTGCTTGTAGTCAATGTACGCCATGTGTAAGTTCCTTTCATGCTTACGAGCTTGAGTCATGGCAACAGCGTTTATAGTGACTAGATCTTTACAGCCTCGTGAGTTTTTACAACATCCTTTTTGTTCTTCTGTAAGAATGTCATTCTCGTCGCAATGAGAATATACCTTATCTGCAATGATAGCTGTAAGACATTTATAAATTGTTGGAAGACAAGCTATCAATCGAAAGTCAGATGGATTTTGAGCGTCTGGTTTTTTTGGCAGCATATACGTAGTACCCTGGAGCATAAAACGTGGCATTAGATCTGGGTGTTCAATGATCTTCTGAAAACATCTTGCCAACGCAAGATGCACACTCGTCAGGTACTTGTACCAGAACATGTGCAGCATGTCCTGACCTAAAGCTTTCCAATTACTTGCCGTTTTCAAGACCGCTGAAACATCCAAACCTGTGATGTTTGTCAGATGCATTTCAGGGCTATTGATTGCCTTTGCTTCCTCCAGTTTGAACCACGCAGTGTCCAAATTGCATCTGTTCATTTTTCCCCAAATACCCGACCAGTAGTTATTCATATCTTCGAATTGAGGGACTTCGGTGCCTTGTTGGTTATTTGGCTTTACTCTCAGTTCACGATAGAACCTTCTTTCACCTGTCTGAAAGTTTTGATTTTGTTTCTTTTGTGCATTACTTTTCTTGTACCGACGCAGTCTGGCAGTAAGAGCATCAAATCTCTGTCATTGAGAGTCTAAAATTTCATTCAATATTGCTGGTGTTAATGTCTCGATGTGCCGAGGGTGGATGATTATTGAGTTAATCGACCCAATTTACACCTTACTTTGCTGACATCCATATCCAACCTGATCTTCCATGGTGGATCTCGATCCCTTGCTGGGACAAAAACTGCATTTGCAGGCCTAGTTTTCCGGCCCAACGTTCTAACGGTTGCCACAGCAACACTCTAGTAAAGCATGACCAAAATTCCTTTCCAGGTACTGTAGTTTTTCTGAGATTTCCCTATACACATCATCGTTAGTAATATCCGGATGTTGTTCTAATGGATCCGGTGCATGATGTTCATTATCCCTAGCACCTATGCCTTCAGCATCAATCAAGTCTTCGTTATCCACATATTCCAAGGGGAGCTCATCAATAGGAAGCTGCCGTTCCACTTCCATTTTGATTGCAGTTATTTCAACAGCCGAAAGTAGTCTGTTTACAGATATTGTGCGTTTTTGATCTGCCAGATTCTGCTCATTTACTTTTGTGGCTAGTTCTGGGTATTTAAGTAAGAAGAGTATATGATGTTCTCTCGTCACACTTTGCCCACATTTCTCTGCCAAAAAATAAAGGCGCATAACATCTTTGTTCATATGGTATGTCCATTTTCGTCGCTTTTTTGGTTGCTGAACCTTTTCTTCTGCCTCTGGTTGTATAAGATCATCCACCTCTGGAGGATGTGGTGGTGTTGGATCATCAATAGGTTGAGGAAGAACATCAATTGCTCCTGCTTGACCGTTTGACGCGGCTTTCTCTAACTGATGTTCATTGCCGTCGTTTTTCCACGCCAAATCAACCTGTTGTTTAATCTCCATTGCTCGGTATTCTGTAACATGTAGATTGGTCCTACTGTCCTTCACCTTAACGATAAGATCTCTTAGTGCGACTTTTTGTATATTAGGATACTTTGCAGCAAATTTTGTTCTTAAATTGTATCCTTTTTTCATTTTTGTTTTAAACTTCGTACTTTCGTAATAGAGACGCACCAATTCCTCTTTCATTGTGGTATCCCAATTGATGCTCTCCCACGGTATTTCTGTCGAGGTGGTTGGCTGCAAATAGCTAGCGCTAGCCGAAATATCCTCAGCAGGCACAGTTGATGTTCCACTGCTTACCGTTTGTCGCAGATGTTCTTGCTGGCCAGCTGTTTGATTAGTGAGATCTGCCTGACTGCCTGACCATCTCGCAGCTCACTATCGCCGCAGTCCCACATGCTGTGGACCCCAGCTGTGGCTCCAGGGGCGCCCCGACGATCCTCGGGAAGCGGCAAGCGTTTCAAAATCTTCAATAGATTCTCCATTTTTCATTTATGGGTTTTGGTGATCTACTTAGTCCCTCTCCTCTTCGTTAACAGCCTGTTTGGCATGGGAAACCCTGTCAGTAGCAAATCTACCGCCAACTTTGCTGTCTAAGTCATGAGAGGAGAGCTCAATTATTACACCCTTTTATCGGCATTGTCAGTGAAGCAGAAATTTTCACGAGCCCCTTCTGTTTTGGCATCGTTAGGTTGGATATCATATTTTTATAGCCTAAATCCGATAAACTCGATCGGTTTCATCCCAAAACGACACTGAACGAGATTTAAAATAACTCAGGCATCTTTCAATAAGTCGAGAACGATTAGTTATTTTCGGATTAAGTCTTCATACGCCCTAGCTGGAATGCACGTATTATAAAAAAAAAAGTACATGGCAATTTCGCCATCTGCTCTACCTGACAACTTTTTCATCAATTTAGCAAAAAAGAATGGTACCTTTGTCAAGACAAAAGTAATTCTTTCAAATTGCCCTGTCTGATATTCCGTAATGAATACGGTCTTGACTAAGGCATCTTCTGATAGCGGAATTTGCAAAAATCCGCTCGCTCAGTCTAGAGTAATCAAAAATTCTGCTTCTGACAAGCATTTTAGTGCATTCTCAAAATTTGGCATTGGACAGTTAACTTTGACAGTTTTCGCGTCCGTTGCTCGATAGTTAACTACCATTCTAGCCGTTCCATTATTTTTCGTACAAAAAAGACAGGACATGCAAACTTCGACGTCGTCTCGGTGACGATTCCGACCCGTTTATATTCGGTTACAATTTCGTCAAGCTCCTCTCTATCCTTCCCGCTTATTTTATATGGTTTTGCCGTGACCGGTCTATTTCCGGGTTTCAATTCCATATCCATCATGACTATCAGTCTGACCTAGCTCATCTAATGTTTGTGCAATATAACAGCGATAATTATTAAAAATTTCCAAGCAACTCTTGCTTCTGTGTACATATTACATCATTCCCGGCGATTATTTCTTTTTCAGTAATTGGTCCTGCTCGAGGTTTACTTTCGTTAACAAGTTCGATACACAGTATCGCCTCTCTCACAGATTTACCCTTCTCTAATACCTCTCGTTTTTATCCGAAATTTGAATACAGTAAGACACCTTTCGGTTATTGAACACTACATTGATAAAATAAATTGTATTTGGTTCGACAACGATTTTTCACTTTTCTGACTCTAATATATATTAAGTTGGGTAATTCCATAAAACTACGTCCGACCATAATCCCAAAATTCTGTACTTCATCGGGTACAACTCGGAAAGTGATTTGGTGTGGCTTAATTTGATCTATAATAAGGATCCCACTGATTGTGTCAGGTGGTTCGACCAAATTTACATTTTTACCAATACCCCTTAACTCGACTTTCCCGTCACTACTAAAAAATCCGGTAGCAATTCCTGCACCTATTTTAATAGTCCATGCGCAGCTTCCCACGTCCACGATGGCTTCAAACGGTGTATTTTTGATAAGGACCGATTTAAACAATTTATCTATCAAACTATCTGCGCTTCTTTCGATCACTGATTCTATATTTTTCCACTAGGCTCTCTTTCAACAGAATCTTTTTTAGCAAATTGGTCAAATTTATTAGCCTTATGTTCGATTTAAACACAACTAAAACATCGTACCTTTTTCGCCGGTTCGCTACACGAAATACTAATTTGGCTAGATTTACCGCAGTTGTAGCATTTAATCGTGTTGCCGCTCTTGATATTCGTTGACTCCACCGCCCTCAAAGTAGTCGCTGCTGACGTTCCCTCGATCGGATCCACATACGTCGATTCTTTCCGTTTTCCAAGTGACTCATTTTCCCTCTCTTGCAGCTGTACTCGTACCACGTCGCTGTCCAAAAAGCTCCTATCTTTCAAAGTCGTCTTTCTCGTACTCTTCAATTGAGCTAAGAAGTTGATCCATGTCATAAAAAGATTTCGCTCGGATATAATCGCTTAGGTTTCGCGATCGAAAACCCTTGCAGACCTGCTTTAGCGCCTCACGATGATTGAGTTCCAAATTTTGACACAGGTGATATTTGCGATTAAAATTTGCAGTAGCCGGCTCATTTAGAGCCTGTACGCATTGTGTCATCTTCAATAATTTGTCGACTTTCGTCCGTTCATGTGGATCCTTGCTGTCTCGAATGCCAGAGCTGGTGTCCAATTGTGCAACATAATCTAAGAGTAGAATCTTTCGATCCAAATTTTTGCCTTATCAGGACCCTTAGTCCGGTCGAAATATTCAATGCTATGATAAAGATCAGGCATCACGTTATATCGTGGTGGTGGATGCTGCATGTTCTGTTGCAAAGCCAACATGCCGTTTTGGTTTTGCTGCACTATGGTCGTCAGAACCGTCATTATATGCTGTATGTCGGGCATCCCTATTCCTGGATGCAATCCTGGAACGGTCCCATTGAACGGGTGGTGGTTTCGTCCTTCGCTTGGCACACCTCGGCGATACACAGGGTTGATGGGATGATTATTCGGTTGATTTTTCATATTGACGTCATCAGGTCCGTCCCCTGAGGTGCCTACAGTTCCTCGTCTCCAGGGGCAAGATGTCTTTGCACAAATTGCTTAAATTCGTTTTCGGTTGTCATTAGCATAAATCACTTGCACACACAGTTCAAATAATCACTTGCACAAACAGTTCCAATAATCAGTCGAAATCCCACTTCTGAATTGTTAGGGGCTATATCCCGGATCCCGGATGCGCACGTGTAATACGCACCTTCTCGCAATTTTATCCGTGCCCTCTTTCGATTTCTAGACGATTCTAGTTATTTCTCACTTCCGGCGGACACACGCAAACAAAGAGCCACACACATGTATCACCCATGCATACACATACATCTGAAAGTTTTCTTGAAAATTCTATAGCCTATAACAATTTTTCACCAAATTGTTGGAATGTTTTCAAATTTTTTTAAATAGTTTCAATAACGTAAAACCTTCTAGGTAAATATCTTTTAAAATGATTCTAATTTTTCTTATTTTCTTTTTTAAATTTGCTTAATAAAATAATGACCTTGCCAACTTCAGAATTCTTTAGGAGAATATTAGAAATATTTTCTAATGTTTTGAAATATTTTAAAATAATCTCTTTAAATACATTTTTTAAAATTAAAAAATCTTTTCAAATTGCGATTGAAATATAGGTATAATTATAAACGGTAGCTAATCTCTACCAAGAGGCAGAAGCGAAGCTTTCCGCAATCATGTCCAGCCTCGCTTCCTGCTTCGGGAATCTAACCCGCGCCATCGTGGCTGCCCAGGCTGCAGTGTTGGAACATACGACAATCACTATACCATCTGGGCCATCGACTACTCCCAACAAAATTTTTTTCTCTAAAACTTTTCCAAATTCTTGAAAGGTTTTTAATTTTTTTATTGAACCTTCAAAAGTGAATGTTTTGTCAAAAAATCGTTGTAATGTTTTTCAATTGTTAATTGTTTTTTTTTTTTGTAACATAAAACATTTGTTGTAAATATCTTTTTAAATGTCTCGTCTTTTCTCACATATTTTTAGTTCAAAAAGTTAATTTTAAATTTTAAAAAAATCGAATTTTCAGCAAATTACTTAATTTTTAACGATTTTTAACCAAAAGATATGGATTCTGAACCAAAAAAAAATACTAGTAAGCGTGTGAATTATTAACCAGAATTATTAACCAGGAAAGTTTTTGGAAAGCAGTGGAAAAAAAGGAATTCTTTAAAAAAGGTGCGCAGAAGGGGATATGGAAAAGAGTATGAATTCGGTATTTAGATGCTCTACTTATAAAATAAAATCACTCATTTTCATTTTTTCAAGCATTTAAAAAAACCTTTATTTGCTATTATAGTATATAGTATTGTTCTGTCACATTTTTCGTCTCCTTTTGCATCACAGATTAGAGAATCGGACACCCCCCCTCCCGTTCCCGGCAGTGTAGAGTAGTTTTTGAGTGGCCCCTTACTTTGATTTAATAAGAATTTTATTTGGCATGTTTAAAATTTTTTAATAGAATGTAAGAGGCAAGACGATTGTTTGAAAATAGGAAATATTTAATAGAAAAATCCAAAATTGCCTATGTATATTTGGAAGACGTAATTCAGCACAGCAGTTAATCAAAATTACTAAAATTTTCAAGATATTACCTTTCATTTTGTTGCCGAACCCAAGCAATTAGGCATACTGCAGGGCGCGCTTTTGGACCTTTAATTTTAGTTACCGGAAGTCTAAGTTCGAAATCAAATACACGGCATAAGCAATCTTCCACCTCATCTCTGGTACTATAAAAAGAACCCATTACATAATTTATGGGAGGGGCATTTCGGTGGGTTTTATTGGCACTAATTTATTTTTTAGCTTATGAAACTAGATGAAATTTTCCAAAAGAACTAGGATCAATTATAACTAGTTTTTTTTGTGTGGATTCCTTTCAAAAACATTAACTTTTAAACGCTTTGAGTTTTAAATTGGCATATTTTTCAATTATCAGATTTCATGAGTTTTATGTATCAATGGTTTTTAATATTTAGAATGTTTATGTTGATGTTCATTTTTTAATGTTTAAATTGTTTTTCATTTTTAAATTATTTAGATTTTTAGGTCTAAGAGTATCAATTGCTTGTTTCTTAGGCTTCGTCTTTAAAAATGTACAGTTTTGTTTCTCTCTTGTAGATCGTTTTTTAAGGCTTGAAATTAAATTTGAAGCTCTAAAATTTTAAATGTATAAATTTAAATGTGTTAGAATATTAAACCTTTCATTTAAAAATTACCAATCCTATTACCGAATAGGGAAACGTAGTGAGATGTATACCAGTACGAAATGAATAATGAGAAAAAGGGGCGAGTTTTATACTGAGCTTTTTTACCCATTACTTGTTATTTTTCATTGAAAAATATGTTTTTGACATGTAAATAAGTATTTTTTTCCCCTGAAAGATTATAATTTCTTAAGTAATTAATTGCTGTCACTATGAATCTATGCTGTCACACACATTCACTGATTCCTTCGATTCGTCAAAGGCTTGGCTTCAAAACTGTCTGTCTGTGGGTTCGACCTTAAGTGCCGCTTTTGAAGGTGTAGGTATGTAATGGCCATGCATATCTATGCTTTCAAAAATTATGACGATATATATATATATATATATATATATATATAACATTACATACCAGCTCATAGATATGTAATGGCTATTATATATCTATCACGTCATAATTTTTGACATTGTAGATATACAGGGTGTCCCAGGCTCAAGTTTCCGGATTTATACGGCTGTATACAAATAAAAGAAGAATAGAAAATTCCTTTTCCAAAAATTAGTTGAAGTTTTAGATTCTGTGCTTTACAATATTTACGTTGGGCCAATCAGAAACGCGGAACAAACATTCGCGCGTTCATGAGCAGGAGTCTTATGTAGTGTAGTGACTGCTGTTGTCCCTTCGCTAAGCCAACGCTAGCCCCACCTCGTTGCACTCTTCAATAACACTGCGTTAGACTCCCACTCACATACGCACGACTGTTTATACCGCGCTCCTGATTGTTCCAGCCAACTATTTTATAACTCAAAAACTAAAACTTCAACCGATTAGAAAAAAGAAGTTTTCGATTTATTATGTTTATTTATATACAGCTATATAAGTCTGGACACTTGAGCCTGGGACACCTTGTATCATGGTATTACATGCCTATGAGCAGAGCAATGGAAGTTCAGGTTCGCTTCAAGTGCATGAGGAACGGCGAAGTGCTCGAATTCGAACTGGAAGTGAGTGCAATAAAATATAAAGTTTGTTTTCCGTTTACTGTTACTAAGTTCACCTTCTGATAGCGCACATTTTCTGGTGTCCCGTTCTTGGCGCCCTGGGTACGAAGGTACCCAGAACATATTTCAGAGGTAAAAGCAGTTTAGAATACATGTTTTTCAACTTTTCAGGAATGAAATAAAATCTTTAGAATGTTAGGAATACAGCTGTATACGTTTGGAATTGATATTTTAATTAGACAAAAGATAGTCAAATTTTAAACAAAACAAATGGCAAAAATCGCGTTTTCTTCGGGCATTTCCTTAAACTGGTATGAAATAAAAGAAATCGTAGTGAATCATAAACTGTATATTTCCAACTATCAGGTCTTGTTATCAGTTCTTTTATCATGAAAAAAAGTATACTTATTTTTCAAATCTGAAGAATGTGAATATATACCCACAAAGCGCTTTAAGTGCTTATGACTCGAATAGATGCTGATTTTTGAGTAGGTGACATGCCTCACAATTAGGCCTTATTTTTCACCTAATTTAGCGAACACTACCCCCACAACCCTCTTCTTATCTTCTTCAGAATTTTCACTTTTATACTATGTCTGGGTACCTACGGACCCAGGGGCGCCATCAAAAGGTTAAAAAACAAATAAAAAACTAATTTTGAAAATGATGTTCAGGGGGTTTTGCTCTTTCACTACATTATTCTGTTTAATTACTGCTAAATTATATATTATTCACATTGCAATATTTTGCAGCCATTAGCATTACACTGCATTATTTAATAAAATAAAATTTAGAAAAACTATTGTTATGAGTGGCGTTTGGAATGTCTTGATCAGAGGCGATTACTTACTTTCCTTTCCACCATCAAATAGATCTTGGTGAGTATAAGAAACGGGGTTTTTAGTTTTCGTTTTTAATCAAAGGGGCAAGAGCTACACAGTTTTTCGTCACTCCTCTCAAATTTTTGTTTTGTCCCATGGCAGGTTATGCATCTGCACCGTTTAATGACTGATAATTTAAGTCGTTAAATTATTATTAATAATTCAACATCACATCATACTGACACTTTGTGATACGAAACTAATTTGAAAGGAAAGAATTCTAGACAAATAAAAAAAACATCCCTGTAATCGGAATAAATACTACAAACGAAAAATTATGAAGATTATTATTATTCATTAATTATTATGTATTCAGTATTTCAAGTAATCTAGAGTAATATTTGTTATCATGCTTTTACTTCAATTAGACTGTGAAAGCCTTATCGTACCTGAAAGAAAAACACGGAGTGATTCATAGAGACGTTAAACCTAGTAATATTCTCTTGGATGAGGTAGGAGGCGTCAAGCTCTGTGATTTCGGAATATCTGGTCGTTTAGTAGATAGCAAGGCAAAGACTAGGAGTGCAGGTTGTGCAGCTTATATGGCCGTAAGACTGAATTTTTTTTAATACTTAATTACCTTTTTCTGAAGTTTTCTAAAATAATTTACAAACTGTTCCTTTCCTTTTAGCCCGAAAGAATAGATCCACCGGATCCAACGAAACCAGACTACGATATAAGAGCAGACGTGTGGAGTTTGGGTATAACCTTAGTAGAATTAGCAACTGGAGTGTTCCCTTACCGAGATTGCAAGACTGATTTTGAGGTAAAGTTTTTTTTTTTTTAATTTTAAACTGCGTTTTATTCTCAAGTCATGGCATTTTATTTTCTGGCCTACAGGTACTAAGTAGGGTAGTTCAAGATGATCCTCCGTCCCTTCCCCTGGATACATGTTTTTCCAAGGAATTCAGAAGTTTCGTTAACTGTTGTCTCACAAAGAACTATAAACATCGGCCAAAGTACCATAGACTCATGGAGCATCCTTTCATTAGAAAATATGATCTTTTACAGGAAGAGGAAACGAACCCTTCAGTTCTAACGTCAGGATATCAGTGGTTTGGCAGAGTCATGCGTCAACTTGAACCGAGGTGGGTTAAACGAATGGAAAATTATGTTAAATCTTTTTCTTCAGATGTTGTTCTTTAGTTATGTATGAATGTTTAAAAAAGTAATACCAGTTTTCGATATTCTATGTAGAGTTTTAAATTTAGGCTAGAGGCTCGAACAACCTTCTATTAAATAGTATAAATATTCATATACTTATGGGGACTGTTTTATATTTTATAATGGAATTACTTTACAGTCTAGAGATATTTTTTCTTGAGTAATTAGTAACAGAATTCTATTTTTTGCTTTACTTGAAGGTCTTTCAAAAAAATAGGTTCGATTTTATGTTGCTCGATATTTTCAAAACGTTAATTTCTATCTACAAAGATAATTTATAAATCCTTTTTAATGATGGTATTAATTGAATGACTTCTAGGTTAACCTAAAATATCATATTTGAGATATTTCAACGTGCCTCTTCACAAATCGTGCTCACAGGTAATTATATGTCTGGAAGATACGAAGCGATCCAAGGATGACAGCTTTCTGCAACCATATATATGACCTATGAACAAGCCCCAGAACGCGTCCTCGGGTTGCTGATAGAGGACCCCTGTACCTCATATTTAAAGTCGGAAGAGCCAATTCCGGAGTGTTTGGTGGAAGGACGAACAATACTCCTACCGAAAATAGGCAAATTAGCTGACCCTAAGAATTACAGGCCAATAACTTGTCTGAACACGCTTTATAAGATATTCACAGCTATCCTAAATGATAGGATTGTTCGGGCAATTGAACTTGTGTGGCAAGAAATGTATGAACAACGCGGCTCAAAGAAAGGGGTAGCAGGATTTCGGGAGAACTTGCTCATCGATATGTGTGTGCAAAGATGCAGCATCCTACCAGCGTGACCTATCGATGGCCTGGATGGATTACCCGAAAGGTTTCCATTCGACCTCCCATAGACTTATCATCTGTATTTTAGAAAACTTGAAGGTTCATCCCCAAATCGTGAGGTGTATAGAGAGATTGATGTCGCTTTGGAAAATCAGATTTACTATCTCATCTGGAAAAAATAGTGTGACAACTAACAAGGTCACCTTTCAGAGAGGTGTCTTTCAGGGCGACACCATGAGCCCACTCCTCTTTTGGCTCACATTATTGCCACTGCCTCTAGCATTTCGCCATTCCGACGGGTACTTTTGCGGCAAACCTGCAGATCAAAAGTACAAGGTCACTCATGTATTTTACATAGACGATCTTAAGATCTATGCTAAAAACAAAGAGCAACTACAACTAGCTCTAGGGATTGTCGAACGAATTACTAAGGAAATATGAATAGAATTTGGGTTAGACAAATGACACCTTTGCGCTGGAGAGACTTATACATACTGGGCGTGCCACAGAGCCGCATTCAGAATGTGACATCTATAAAAGATACTTTCCGAAGCAGATGCAAACGTCTCATCCGCAGATTTGGTCTTCCGAACTGTCGAAGTGGAACAATGTCGGCAATGAACATGCTTGCCGTCCTGGTAGTACTCTATTCATTTGGAATGGTTCCATGGACGAAGAACGAGCTCAAATCCCTTGATATCGGGGCACGAAAGGTTATGCACATGAACAAAAGCATGCATCTTAAGTCTTCTGTTCGGCGACTCTACATCTCACGCCGCCAAGGTAATCGCGGAATATTGAATCTTAAGTGTCTTCGCAACAGGATTATTCTGAGTACAGAAGATAAAGTCGCAAATGGAACAGAGACTCTTCGTAACATGGTCAGGAAACACGAAGAAGTGGACAAAGGAGCGTTTCTGTACAAAGCAGCGTAGGAGGCTACTGAAACACTCGGACTTGACTTCAGTATTAGGAGTGAGCAAAATGCATCAAATCTTTTCTATCTCGAGTACTCACTCCTGAAATCCCGGATTAAGAAAGCACAAGAGAAAATCTTCCGTGAACAACTCCTCGATAAGATGATGCGCGGCATCTTCCACAGAAATGTGGAGGATCAGTCAATGTCGTGTGAGCTATTTTTTGATTTCCCTAAATCACCCTGATTGAAGGCTGGCACGGAGGACTTCATTTTGGCATAACAAGACAGTGTCATTTTCACCTTAACTTACCGTCGCCACATTTCGAGCCAAGACATTCCCGATGGTAGCTGCGGGGCTTGCCATGCAAACCTCGAGCATTTAGCTCACCTACTATCTAGTTCTCCATCTCATGCGGGAACGACTTACATCCAAAGGCACAATGCGCCACTAAGAGTTCTTTATTACCATCTCTGTTACTCTTACGGCATTAACCTTAATATCGCCCCTCTAAATACTCCTAGGGAAATAGAGTCAATTGTCGAGAATGAGAAGTGTCGCATATACTGGAATTTCATATTCTCGAAAATTGTTTCTGTTGCACAATTGAGGCCTGACATGCTCTTTCTTGACTTCGAGAAGCGAACCATGTTCGTTATCGAATTTTCGACACCAGATGATAAAAACATCATAGCCAAGGAGAATAAAAAGAAAGAGAGGTATAGAGAGCTTATAAGGGAGTTACGACCATTGTACCCGGAATGTTCTGTTAAACTAATCGTCCTTATAATCGCCGCTCTCGGAGGTGCCAATCTTTCACTGGTTAGTAGCCTGAAAATCTTCCCTGCGTGTGAACAATATGTTAATACACTTGCGGGAAAAATGCAGAAGGCGGTCGTCCTTGGGTCGCTCCGTGGGAATAGGGTGCACGAGACTTTTGCCGGATCGTCGTATCCATTCCGTTAAAGACTGTAACCACCTATCTCACGGTCGTGAGACGAGGTTATGACTGAAATTTTACCGCGATTTCGCTGGGATCCGTTGCACTTTTTCAGATTAGCACCCGCTCCCGGTTAAATCCTGCGGTTGTCTTTATAATAAACTTTTAATTATATATGTGATTGTACTTCCTTAAGGCATTGTTTACAGTATACACAAGGGGCATCACTTGTAAAAAAGATAAGTGACTGATTATTAGTTGAATTACAGAGCAATAAAAGTTAATAAATTTACAGCTGCTCTCTGGGTCGAGCTTGTAGCTTCTGTTATGATTTATCTATTTTAAATTCTATATTAACAGGAAACTTTGAAATCTTTTAGCATGTTCTAAAAATAAGTTGTATTTTTTTCAAAATAAAAAAATACTTATACATTTATTTTCCTGTGAAAACGATTTAGTGAAGGGGCCCGTTTACATTTTTTAAAAGGAGATTTTTCGGGTCATCCTTATCAATGAGAGTCAATAATACATTATAAGATACTGGAGTAAACCTTTTCTATTTAAGTTGTTTGAGTGAACATTTTTATTGCATTAGAAATTTGTTTAGTGTATCGGAATGTTTAGCTTTCTTATTGATATTGTTTGATTGCAGCTTTCCAATGCATTCACGGTGAAATCAGTAGAAGTATTCTTCCAAATAAATTAAACGTGGTGGTCGCAAACGTGGATAATTTGAAAATCTATGTTGCAGGAAAGTTTTTGTCACGCATGCAATCTTACGATTAAATGGTTATAACTAGTAATAAGTGATTTTTAATTCCTAACTCATAAAAAGTTAATCTGACAATACAACTATGCATTATTTATATAAAGATATAAGAAGCTTAAAATCTCACAACTTTTTTTAATTTATCAGAACATACTCTAATATAAGAAAATGTACTTATAATTTAGTAGATTAGAAAATAAAGACTTTCAAATTAATAAAATCTCCATAATATTTATCAATAGATAATTATCAAAAAGTTTATACATTATAAAATTATACGATTTATAAGTATGTAATAATTAGTTAATCTGCTTATATATTAGTATTGCACACTTAAGAGTTTGTGACTGCCACGTCAAAGAGCTATATGTACCTATATTCGAAAATAATGTGACAAGAATGTAAAAAAATATTTTTCAGAGAATAGCATGCACATTTATTTTATTTTTTGTTGGACCTTTTGGTAGTTTTGTAACTTGAAAGAGATTTAATTTATTATTTGTATCTGTAAATAGATTAGTGAATTAATTGCATTACTTTAATCTTTTATTGTATTATACTCGTATACGTTTTGTGCTTTAATGTGTTTTATTCTGAGTTTTTTTTGTTGAAAATTATGTTATCAAAGTCAGATGAAGAAACCAAGTACGGAAGGTTACACGGTTACACGGCAGTGGGTGGGGTCTGCCGAGCAGCAGCATCGTGTAAGGCATTCAACTTAGTACATTTCTTATAATTTTAGATTTAATTTGTATCATTGACCAGCGCCGTAGCCAGGGGACTCAAGCCCCCCCCCCCCTCCCCACCGAACCTAAGTATTTTCATTATTCAATTCCATTTTCCCTCATTTTTTGCCTGTACATAAATCAGAATCCCCTCCGGAAAAATCGACAATAAATACAATTCGTGGGAGTTTCATTAAAACAGAAGTTTTACACAATTTAAACTTATCAAAAACAAATAATGTATACCCTTCTAAAATAAAAACTGGCTACAACTCCCACAGATAGAATTATATAAAAATCTTCGTAGTAATAAAAAAATGATAAAGTAAATGTACAAGGAAAGATAAAATCGGAAACACCAAATAACTTATTTTTAATAAACAATCACATATTCAATTGTGTAAAAAAACGTCACGCTGATATTCTCCTTCCAAATTATATACCTGAATTTGAGGTTATTCCTTGTCTTCTTATAAAGGAATGATAAAGTAAATGTGCAAGGAAAGACAAAATCGGAAACATCAAGTAACTAATTTGTCATAAACAATTACATATTCAGGTATATAAAAAAAGTTACACTTATGTTCTCCTTCCAAATTATATACTTGATTTTGAGGTTATGCCTTGTCTTCTTTGCAGCCCCGTGATCTCCGTGATACTCTGAAATGAAAGTGATGGAAATGATGCCCGCAACCGATGGCGGCGCTGGATGTACTTTTAGGCCGTAAATTATTAAAAAGCACGAGGAAGCGTCATAAATGTGATATCTTATGCTTTTCTAATTATAAAAACGGATTTTTTCCCATTTTTTTCTTTATTATTAAGTTTAAAGGCTTTTATATGTTGAAAATTTATCAAGGGTATTTTATGATACTTTATGATTTTATGATATTTATGATATTTTATGATTTTATGATATTTTATGATTTATGATTATGGGATAAAAGTATGCTGTTTTTGTATGCAATTCTAGCTACGCGAATTGCTCTGAGAATGTGCAAGTTTATTTACTGCTAAGGGACAATAAAATAATGAAAATCTGACAAGGAGCCGTTTCGAGAGCTAGTTTTGAATTAAAGGCATGTAATTTATGGAAAGGATTTTGTTTGTGAGGATATTCTTAATGAGCATCCGATACTTGGAAATGATTGATCTGTTATTGGAACGGTACATATTTTTATTGGAATTATTTTTGAACTTTTTCCATTAATATTAATAAAGTAATTTATTGACGTTATTGTAACAAAATTTAAAAACTCTGTAAAATCATCACAATTGTTTTTAAAGATCTAAAACTTTGTTGTGTACTTTTAAAATAATTAACAAAAAAGTGTTGAATTGAAAAAAAAAATAAAAATTTCGACCATGTAATGGGCAAAAATATGCAATTGAACTGTTTTTAACGCAAATTATTGGTAACATGAATTTTCAATTATTATTAATCAAGTAATTTATTAAAGTTATTATAAAAAAATTTGAAAATAGTTTAAATTCATTACGATTGATTTTAAAGATCGCAATCTTTCTGTTCACTTTGAAAATAATTGACGAAAAAGTCTTCGACTACATATAAGGAACTTTTTTTATCCCAACGAGATAAAGAGCATAAATGTTATCAAAATTGTGCAGTTAAACATTTTTTTGCGCAAATGATTGCTAACATGAATTTTTAGTTAATATTAACAAAATAATCTATTAAAGATGTTAACAAAAAAATAGAAACCATTTAAAATTCATTACAGTTTTTTTGTGATCACAATTTTTTTTTGTTCACTTTGAAAATAATTGAGAATAAAGTGTTGCGCTATAAGCAAAATTTAAAACACAAAATGTTTGTACTTAGTTTAACTTATTTCAAATTAATTCGACGCAAATTATTGGCAACATGAATTTTCAATAATGTTAATAAAAGCATTAATTAAAGTTGTTATCAAAAAATTTGAAAACAGTTTAAATTCATTACAATTCTTTGGCTCAAATACACTTCTTTATTCTACAGTTTTAATAATATTTGTTTATTCTACACATCCTATTCTTTAAAATATAAAGCGTTAGAAATATCCAGAATATTCGTAATAATAGAAGTTTCTATAACACAATTAATTTTTATGAATGTCTTATAACGAAATACGGTAAATTATTTTCTAGGTAAAAAAGATATATAAATATTATGTAGTCCAGTTAGGTGGTTATTAAATTATTTTCTAGCTAAAAAAAGAAATATAAATATTATGTAGTCCAATTAGGTGTTAATTTCAATGTTAAATAATCGTTATAAATGTTAATAAAAAGAAATTCAATTGAAATGTACTATTTTCACAATTTACAATATTTACATATGTCTGTGTTAATATTGTAATGATCACTTTGCAGAAATATTATTGGTACTCTGTGAAAAATGTATTTGTATTTAAGCATCAAAATAATGTTTTCTTCACTTTTCATTGGTATTTATTAATTTATGGGATATTTAATATATTGCAAAATATTTTTTCTGTGATAAATATCCAAAAAAAAATGTATTTTAAAAATAAAAATAAATTAAATTTGTATTTTTTCCATCCATTGGAATAATTGTCGCCCTAAAAGTACAGCCAGTGGCGCCACATGGCCACGGTCAAATCTCATGACACATCTATTCTACAGGCCTTCATGGAGAACTATCCCCCTGCTTCTTGGTTATAAAAGAATGATAAAGTAAATGTACAGAAAAAGATAAAATCAGAAACACCAAATAACTCATTTTCATCAAACAATTACATATGCAACTGTGTAAAAAGTTTACATTTATATTCCTCTTCTAAATTATATACTTTACTTTGGGATAATGCCTTCCCCAATAGCACGGAACGTTTCCGAAACGTGTAAAATGTTTGCCGCTTTGGAACGTTCCACACATAAATTAGCGTTATTGTTATTATTATCAATACATATCAAGAAAACTGTAAGTGATAGGTCAAAATCGATGTCAGTTTAAGGTATGGATATCATATTATAGTGCAGTATATGCGGTACTCAAATCTTAAAAAGGATATACATTTTTACCTATCTCTTATGCGGTTTATGATGTAATTGGTGTTAGAAATAACAATAACGGTAGGTTTCCCTAGGTTCCAGTTAAACGTTCCCAAACGTCGGACATTTTACGTAAACGCACAGGAAAGATAAAATTGGAAATACCAAATAAGTCATTTTCAATCAATAACATGGATATAACATTACCCATTCTGTATTCAGTCCACAGCGTCCAGTTAGTCCACAGCGACAAAATAGCTGCGCGTTGATCGTCACTCGATTGTCTGAAATTGGTTTAAAAGGCTTTCCCATAAAAATGTATTTGTGTCGTGTGATATTTATTTATTTTCAAAAGTTTTGTAAATAAACTGTAAATAAAATTGGTTGATAGTTACTATATAATACCCAATTGTTCCGAAGAATATAAATCAAAGGAATCAAAGAAATCAAACAAGGAGGAGATGCATTTCTGTCCGGTACCGTAAAATTGTGTAGAACAGTGGGAAAAGTGATTTTATGTGCAATGGTGGACAAGTCGTTCGTGAACAACATAACCTCTACCCAAGCTTTATAGATTGGTCTTAATTTTTTAGATTTTTGGTCAATACAGACAATAAAGGAACATCGAAGTAAAAATTTATTTATTCTTTTATACCTATATAAGTATAGTGTACATTTGTGAGACAATAAGAACAACATAATTTTATAAAAAAAATAACAAAGAAAAACTGTCGTGATTTTCAAATTCATAGGTGGTTTTTATTGTGCTATTGTTGATTTATCTCTTCTAATCCTGTCGATTTTACAAATTTTTATAAATTTTACATTTTCAGATAGTGCTGGTCTGAAGCAATAAACAATTTAGATTGTAAATTAGTTATCCGAAACTTTAAAAACAGTTAAAACTTTATTTAAAAAATAAAAAAACAAGTCGACTTTATAGTCATTGCAATTCATATATATCGAATGACGATAGCAGCGCCACTGCCTTCTATTCCCACTGCAGGCACGAAATTTTACAATGGCAAGGCATACCCCTGATGAACAAATAGAACCTGATACGCGCGCGATCAACTCCTTTACATGCAATTATTTTATTTGGAAAGGAAGATCAATAAAATACCAGGAGATTAATTTTTACTTTAAGAACTTTTATTTGTACACGGCTGCGCATGGGTGCCCTCCCTCATATGATGCAGAAGACATAATTGTGCAACTCTAAGCATTTATATGCAACTTTGGAAAATACCTCTAAAATATCAGCGCGTACAAATGTGCATAGAAGTACATAGTAAATGATGTCGACTGGAGAAGATTCCAGGTGTCAAACCTTTTCGAACGTGCGAACTCTTAGATGGGTGACCATCTACGACGTACGGCCGGGTTGTGTATTCACTGCGTTTTAACTACGTAATATCGAGCGGTGGGAGGTTTGATGTCAAGGATGACAGCATGCATTTGATGGGTAGGGTCGAATGTTTGCCTTCAAACTCGATTGTCGAAAAGCCGGCTAAAATCGGGAGGTGATTTTCTGCAATTTTCCTTTCCTCTTGCCAAATGTCCAGGCAAATGCGAGTACTTTTAATCAACTTTCAGGTAGCCGCAGGTTATCCCTGGTTGTAATTAAATTCATACAGTGATTTAAAGCCCACCTTAGTAAAGGAAAATTTTGAAGAGGTCCATACACAGTGAAGTGGAGTCGTCTGGCGGTATACGTACTCATGCTAAAGGACTTAAATGATGATTTAGGAATGAGGATAACTCGTGTATAGACATCTGTTTCACCGTGATTCAAAAACAAATCATACTAGAAGAAGTAATAACAATACTGGTTATATGTACGATTGAGTAATAAATCACAGTAAAATATAAGGAAAAATATATTGCAAGTGAAAATATATTCCAGAAAATCTTGATTGACAAAAAGAAAAAAATAGTGAAATCAACTAAAATGAAAGTTTTACCACTATAAAATTTGTACGCTTTCTTATTTCCTATTAAATATATAGGGCATATATTTTCTTACATGAATTTATTTATTTAAAATATCTAAATGGTTGCGACTTTATTATTATAGTTCAGATAGAAGGGTTGCATTTATTATTAAAAGGGTTATAGATGCATATATGTTTGTATGGAAGCTAAACAATAGTCAATTTCTGAATTTGTTTATTGAAATTATACCAAACTCCCGCTCTCAGTCACTCCGTTTTCGGCCCCCGTATTCAGTCCAAGGCTATTTGAAGGCAACTCCCAAAACTGGACTGAAGACGAGAGTTTGCTGTACTTAAATAATTAATCATTATTGTAAATAAAGAAAGAAGTCATCGGAAAGACATTTTTAGATAAGTTTGCAAAAAGGCGAACCCTATTCGTTAAAAAAATAGCTAAATTCTGAACTTTTTATTCAAGTTGCTTAAATCAATAATAATTTTGGTAAATTTACAAAATAACTTAGAAAAGAGTCATCGCAAAGACAATCTTAGTTAATTCCGTAAACAATTTGCTCGCGTGGCTCGCTTCGCTCGCAAGTTTAAGCGTGACTGTTGGTCGACGCGCTTCGCGCTCGATAGTATATTTATCTCACGCTTCTCGCTCAATAATGTATTTACATCGCGCTACGCGCTCGGTCTTTGTATATTCCCCACACTTGTACACAGATTTTTAAAACTAAAGGTCAAAGCATCGACAACAGTAATTTGGTGATACTGAATTCTCTTTTCTTAAAGCTCCTTCGGCTTTAACGAACACATTCTCATCACGTATCACGTGCTTCGCACTCGAATTTATCCCTTAAATTGTATATCATTTCCATAAATGTAATTTCATCGTCTCGTTTAAAACGTGTTCTACATCGCAGTTGTGGTGTCCTATTGATTGTTAGTGTTTTATGCTAATAATAAATAGTTATATGAAAAAATATAATTTTTGATTTTTCATTGTTTTTGGATTCTGGCAAGATTTGAATTTTCGATTTTTGAAGAAAATTCAAAAAGATGTTTAGATAATCTTGTAGGGCATTTAAAAAGCAACATTTTTCTTCTCTTGTTTTTTAAATATCTTGTGCTATTTGGCTTAAAATGCTCATTTTCATGTGTTTTTCGGAATTTAGTAAATGCTATAATTCTGGTCAATTTTATTTTTATAAAAAAAAGTCATTAGGATAAATTGTTCGTCTTTTTGAATAATATGAATATCCGTACAGAAAATTTTTGAATATTGAAAAATGTGGTCTCAAAAATATTCAAAATGTCAATCTGTCATTTCTTTCGAAAGTTATCGTGCAAACAAACTAAAAAAACATCCACGAACAGAGAGAAATACCGACTGACAGACCGGCACATTCGTAAAAACCTGTTTTTCGAATTCAACGGGTCTCAAAACGGTGACATTTGACCAAAACTGGGGGGGGGGGGGGGGGGGGAGTCAAACTTTACATAAATCTAAAACCTTCTTTGATGAGAATTTGAAAGCTCACACAGAAAATTGTCAACGGAAAGATATCCTTAGTTAATTCTTATTAAAAATGTAGCCTATTCGTTGAAAAATAGCCAAACTCTGAATTTATTTATGGAGATTGTTAAAATAATTAATCTTGTAAATTTACAAAGGAACCTAGAAAATAGTTCGGAAAAAACATTCTAGTTGACTCCGTAAACAAATTGTGCTTATTCTTTGAAAAATAGCCGAGGTCTTGATATGTTGATAAACATGGCTTAAACAATTCATAACTATTGTAAATTATCCAAGTATCATGGGAAAGCATTCTTTGAAAAACACTTTTTATTGACTCTATTCACAAATTAAGCATATTAATTAAAAAATGGCCAAAATCTTAATTTTGTTGTCAAAATTGCTTTAAAAAAATTAATTCTATGAAATTTGCAGAGAATTGTGGAAAAAGGCATCGGAAACATATTTGTACTTAATTCTGGATAAATTGAGTCCATTCGTTGAAAAATGGCCGAATTCTTAATTTTCTAATCAAAATTGATAAAATAATTAATCAAGCTTGTATTTACCAAGAAACATATAAAATAAACATCTGAAAGATATTCTTAGGTGAATCCGTAAAGAAAGTGTGTTTGTTCCTTGAAAAGTAGCTATACTCTGGATATGATTGTATAAAATGTTTAAATAAATCATAATTATTGTAAATGTGTGAAGTATCGTAGAAAAGGGTTATTAGAAATACATTCTTGGCGATATGAAACAAATTGAGTACATTCGTTGAAAAATGGCCAAACTCTTAATTAATCGAAACAATTAAGAATTTTTGTAGATTTACAAAGCGACGGGACTGTTCAAGTTACACGTAACGCGCCATGGGGGGGGGGGGGTGTATTGTCACGCCTATGTTAAAGTTACACACACTTCCCATAGAAAAAGTGTTGTGTGGCGGTGGGGGGTCAAACATGTCAGAAAAAGAGTTTCGTAGTATTTGACCGGCCTTAACATAGAAGAGTCCTCGGTAAGATATTTTTAGTTGACTCCGTAAATAAATTATGCCTGGTCATAGAAAAATGATTCGTGAAGTACGCGTTCCTGTTCGTTGATAAAAGGCCAAGCTCTTAATGTGTTTATGAAAATTGTTTAAATATTTAATAATTCTTTGAAATGTACAAAGCATAATATGAAAAGGTCATCGGGAAGATATTCTTACTTAATTCTATAAAAAAATTGAATTCTTTGAAAATAGCTAAACTCTTAATTTTTTAATCGAAATTGTTTAAATTATTAATACATCATGTAGATTTACAAAGCAACATAGAAAAGTGTCATCGGATAGACATTCTTAGTTGACGCAGTAAACAAATGGACTCGTAGAGTGAAGGCCAAACTCTAATTTTTTAACCGTAATTATTATTTTACCGTAAAGTCACGCCCCCTTTCAGGGCAGATGTGACTCACTCGGTGTGGAAGAGAGTAAGGTAAAGAAGGAGGTATATATTTTTTATATTGATCTAGACTCTTCGTGTTATTTAGTATCCAAGGTCTTTTTTTTAGGCGTCATTCACTTTACTGACACTCTTTTTATTGACTATTTCGATGAGTCTATCGATGAGTCTATTTTTCCGCTACGGGTAAGAATGCGTCTAAATTGATTTTGTAAGAAATTTAGTAAACACGTAGAAGTATTGAAAGAAATAAAAATCTTTAAAAATTTCTCGTTTTGAAAGTTATAGGACCCAAAATTACATTACAAGCTATAATACAAAATACTGGGGGTTTGAATTCGTAGAAAATTCTCCGATAAATAATAGGCCATTTATCCCTCCTGAAAACTTAGATAAATAAAGTTAGACGCATTCTTATCCGTAGCTGAAAGATAGACATACATACCCAACTCTTACTCGTATGACAAAATGATTTTTAAACATTTCAGAGGCGATCTTGGATTCGCCATCTTGGAATTTTGAAAAAATAATAGAAAATTCTTAATCAACGAACCCAAAAACCCTTCATTGTATACCCAACTCGTACTTTTATGAAAGAAAATGATTTTTACACTTCAAAGGCTATCTTGGATTCGACATCTTGAAATTTTTAAAAACTAATGAAAAATTCTCAATCAGTGACCTCAAAAACGCTTGAAAAGTAAATTCAAGAGTAAAAATTATTTTTTCATAAGAATGAGATCAATATTAGAAGATTAAATTCAGTATTTTTTTCTCGTGGTGGCCATTGTTGTTCTGCCATTTTGAAAATCATAATATACCATATGGCACTAAAAACTAGAAGACTCAACCAAAATTTTAAGCACTATAAGGTCCATTTATTTCAAAAATTGAATTGTGAGGGGCTAGGGAGGTTACTGATTACACGGAGAATGTCCCATTTATATTTATATATATATGCCCAGCCGATGCACCATTCGGTTCGGTTTTGATTCCTCTAGAATTAAACCGAAGGGCCTATGACAAAGCCACCGAACGTGTCCTCGGGTTGCGGATAGAGGGTCCCTGTACCAAGGGTTTCTGCTGAATATGGTTACAAAAATAAAT
>NC_046665.1:21628999-21656686 GCF_010883055.1 Belonocnema kinseyi | reverse complement strand
TACCGCGATTTCGCTGGAAGCGGGTGCAATTTTTCAGATTAGCACCCGCTCCCGGTGAAATCCTGCGGTTGTCCTTATGACAAATTTTTAATTATATATATTTCTACCTTCAGCATCAATCCTTAAATAGAAATGTAATTGTATCATTTTTTATTAGCTTTGTTTTTGTAAACAATTGAAACGCTTTCTCAAATACAGTCATATTTTCCACCCAAATAGTTGATATTTTGAATTTAAAGCAAATGCACGGATAAATAATTTTAATTGTTACATAATTTATTATATGAATTCTAAAAATACTCTAAAGATCGTAAGCGAAGGAGTAAACGAGCGATTGAAAGTGATGGTGTGTGTGTGTGTGTGTGTGTGTGTGTGTGTGTGTGTGTGTGTGTGTGTGTGTGAACGCAACCGCATTTTGATGTGCAGTGCCTTACCATATTATTAGGCCAAAGCTAAAAAATTACAATTTTCGCATTATTTTTGTCATTTACTGTAAATACTTTGAGCTTTCTTGTGTCTTAGAATCCTAGGTCAGTAAACACGCTCCTACAACCAAGTAAGCGTTAATTCGGATACTCCATCACATTTGGGAACATTGCCTAGAGATGAATATGAAAATTTAAAACTGTATGAACAGTATGCCTCGTCGTATTTACGTTTTATTAACTGATAAGGGTGGGCATACGAAATTATGATTCTGTTTAAAAGTCGTTTTTTATTATAAAAATACTTGAGTTCAATGTAGATAATTAGTTTTTGAACAAAGTTAATCATCCATTGTATATTTATCTAAGATTTTACAAAAAATGTCTCAATATCAATGTGTACCTTATTTTAAATGATAAAAAAAGTAATTTTTAAGCTTTGGCTTAATAATTCAGTATTTGGTATAGCAACCTTTAGCAGATAATACAGCTTCAATTCGACGAGGAATACTGCTTAAACAGTTGCAACTTTTCTCTTTATCTTTCGGCAATGTTTCCAAATGTAATTGAGTATCTGAATTAGTTCTTACTTGGTCGTAGGATCGTGCATAGTGATTTTTCTTTCGTGAAGTTCCAAACGTTCTAGATGGGATTCATATCTTGAGATTTTCCCGGTTAGTCGAGAAAGGTGAAATTTTTCTACCTAAAAACGTGATAATTCGTCTGGCGAATCTAGCAAATCTAGCGAAATAGAAGTTTTAAAATATAAGAACGCTCAAAGTACTTAAAATAAATGACAAAAATAATGTGAAAATTGTAATTTTTTAGCTTTAGCCTAATAATATGGCAAGGAAGTGTATTTATGCTATTACATAACCAGTAATTACATAACTATTACTTACAAATCTTTACACTTCTAATCTAAGCAACTTCCGTTTCCTTTTTCTTTCGCTTCTCTTCTTCCATTTTGCTAATTTTTTAACTTGCATTCTTACATTCTATTTCTTATTTGCTCCTCTAGCCTCCTCCAACCCCTTCATCCATTCGTCCTCCAATCTATCCATCCCATACATACTCCCATGTTTAGCGAAATACCATACAAGCCCGAACCGGGCGGCGAAGCCAAGTTCGGTTGAGGATGTTTTTCTTTTTTTTTTTTTTGGTGAACCCGGGAAGTGAAGTTAAGATTCCGTTGAGTATAGGATGGTAATCCTCGTAAATGATGCCGTTAGGTGCGATGGGTATCAAAAAGGGTTGGGAGGGTTGTGGGCGCAACGGATCCCGACTAAGGAAACGTGCGGTGAGCACAATGCTGGGTTCTCAGTGCCCAGTTTTTGGGTATTAGGACTAGGAAGTGGTGTTATCCCCAATCGTAGTCCTGGGTTCGCAGGATCCTATCATTTTGGGGTGATTATAACTTCCCCACCCCTCCTGCCCTGTTTGGCACAAGCTTTATTTTTTAAGGATTGCCTCGCACCTTTCCAATTCCATGATGAAAGTAAAACCATCTTCCTCATCGGTTACATCTAGTTGTATATACGAATCATCTTTTTCTTCCACATTGATTTGTTTTTCCTCGTCTTCAGTATTATTTTCTATTTTCTTTCCTTCTAGTTGTGCCAGTTCCTCTTTGTTAAATGATATTTTTATGACGTCCATACATTTTTTATTTGTTTCTACCTAACCAACTTTTATGTATTTAGTCTTTGTCGAACCCGGAACCGTGTGATGATTTTTGGTTCGGTTCGACATTCTGCTTTTTCTTATCCTATTTTAACAACAATAAAAAATCCAAAGTCTTGATTTTAACTACTGTTCTAAATTTCATAATTGAATTTTGGATTTTAGTTGTTATCCTTCCAGATTAATATCTTCTTCTGACGTTCTGCTCTCTTTGATTCTTTTTACTGTAAATTCACCTAAAGTAAAATCACTTATGCACCATTCAATGAAACTAGTTCAAATATTGTAATTTCAAAATAAAATTGCAAAAAAATAAAAATCTATTTTAGTTTTTCTTTTGTGTGGATTTGGAGTACATTTTTCTATTGTGTATGCGATTAAGTAGGAAAAGTTTTGTTTTAAATTTAGACATCTGTGTCTTAATTTGAGTCTTCTGTTTCCTCCTTTATTGATTTTAATTTTTTTTTTAATTCTTAGACTCCTTTTGAGCTTCTTTTATCTCATTTCTGCTCCTTGTTTTCTCTTCCTGTTCTTCCTTTCTTCTTATTCACTCGTATTTTAACTTTTCTTCTCTTGTTTCCCTTGCCGCTTCCTTTGCATATTGTTCTTGGTTATATTTTTAAAATTTTGCAATTTCTTCTGTTTCTGTTTCTACCTTTTCTTTTTCTTGTAGAATTTGTATTTTTCTAAAGACCTATTCAATTTTTTTCTCCTCTTCTCGTTTTTGTCTTTCCTCTTCTTCCTTTTCCATTCTCTTCATTTCTTTTAATCCCATGTTTACTTATTGCATCGGGCTGGGGCTGAGTTGCGGATCGGGCGGGAAAACACAGGGGTGGTGCCTTCCCCCTCCATGCTACTAACTTCTCCGCTTCTCAGCTTTCACCGTCGAATGGTCGATTTATATTTCCTACGAAATTTCTTTCACACTTTACCCAGGCAAACAAAATATACAAAACAAATTTTTTTATGCAGCCGTGTTTAAAAATTTACGGGAAATATGTATGGTCAATGATATAATACTAGAATATAAATAAACTAATCTTATTAATTTTTCATCTAGAGTACATACATAATAATAATGAAATATTATTTGATTAAATATTATCTGAATAAAGTGAAATAAATATTGAAATTAGCTACATATTTCCCTCTGATACATTCCAGGTTCATGGTTATGATTCGCTTTACTCTCAACCATTTTTTTCGAACCTTCAAGTTTGAGGCAAGCTTTATAATATTAGCTACTCCTTCCCCTTTGTTTGATACACTCTCAGAAATTCCCTCTAAACGATAAAGTCGGACCTTTAATTGTTAAAGTAGAATACTTTAAAATCAGATTCGTTTCACTCTTAGCGATCTAGTCTAACGCTAAAAGTATGCACTTTAATGGTTAAAGGATTACCTTTTTAAAGAGCGGTGACGCGATTCCACGCATGCGCGTAAATAATTTTTTGGTAAGAGTGCGTCCCATTTTAACCATTTAACTGCACCTTCTACACGTTAAAATAGAATGGCTTATCGTTGAAACGATTCTTGGTTAAACGACTCGCACTTTAACCGTTAAAGGATCTGTTTTCAAACTTCATTCTCAAACGATGGCACTTTAACCGTAAAAGTATTCCTTTATCGTTAAGAGGAAATTTCTGAGAGTGTAATGTCTTATAGCTTTTTAGAATTTTTTCGCCAATTTCAACTCTTATCGGCCTATGTTTAAGATTATAATACCTGGATTGTGTTTCATTTGCGGTATCTAAATTTTTAATTACTTCTCCCCTAATTACTTTTAATTTCCGCATTCTATCTGCCCAGTTTTCGGATTCTTGAAATTCGATTTCGCATTTATCATCTAAATCTTTATTTAACGCTTATATTGGTTGGAGTTCGCTACCTAAATTAAAAAAAGTTGGTGTAAATCCTGTTGAAAAATATTTACTTGTATTTAACGCAAACTATAAGTTATCTAAATTTTCATCCCATTATTTATGATCTTTCTCTCAATACGCTTTTATTGCCGTTTTAATTGATTTGTTATATCTTTCAGTTGGATTTGTTTGTGCATGATATTTAGGAGTTCTTGAATGTCTTGAAATTATACGTTTATGAAATTCTTTTTCAACTGTCGATGCCAATTTATTTTAAACTGGAATTATTTCTACCCATTTAGTAAACATATCAAGAAATACTAAATTTGATTGATTTCTCGATTTGGACATTGACAATGGACCCATCAAATCTGATGCTACTACTGTCCACGGTATTTAATTATCCGTTTTCCCATAAAACCTATTTGATTATTTATTTTCGTTTTTATTCTCTGACAAATTTCGCATTCTTTTACATATTTTAATGTGTTCGAGTACATTCCGGCGGAAACCTAATTTACAGAAATTTTCGCATAAGTATTTTCCATGCCCAAGTGTCCTGCTTGTTTATTATCATGATTCTCAATCAAAAATTGTTCTCGTAATTCTTTTGGTATTTTCAGTTCCCACGGGTTGCTATCTAAATTTAAGCTTGATTTTAAAGGGTCTGGGTTATAAAAATACAATTTATTATCACGTATCCTCCAGTTTATATTTTCTTCTGGTTTATTGTTGACATGTAATATTTTACTTTTATACGAATTATCCACGATTTCTTTAAAATCTCTTTTTTCATTTTCTCCATCGTTTGATAAAATACTAGGAACTTTTATTTCGTTTTCCTTTGATCTTGATAATGCATCTGGGACATGGTTTTAACTTAATTTTCTGTAAACGATCTCGTAGTCGTACTCTAATAATCCTAGAGCCCATCTTGCTAATCTGCCGGTTGAATTTTTTAAATTATGAAGCCATTTAAAGGCACCATGATCTGTAATAACTTTCAATGAATAATCCTCTAGATACTGCCTAAAATTTCTTATCGCCCAGAATACTGCTAAACATTCTTTTTCTGAAGCAGAATATTTATTTTGTGCTCCATTTAGTCCTCTGTTTACAAAAACTACTACATTATTTTCGCCGTTTATTGTTTGTGTATAAGCAGCTTCTAATCCTATTTCACTAGCATTGGTTTTACGTTCAAATGGACTTCCAAAATCAGAGCAGACTAAAATTGGTACTGTTTTTAATAAGTGTTTATTAGTTGTAAATGCCTGTTCCTGTTTGTCAGTCCATTCCCGCTTTAATTACTTTTTTAATAGTTTTTGTAGTGGTTCTATAATTTCTGCAAATTTTGGAATAAATTTCCTATACCATGATGCCATTTCTGTTAATCTTTGTATTTGTTTGACCGTTTTTGGTCTTGGCAAATTTAAAACAGGTTCGATTTTATCCTCATCTATTTGTAAACTTTTTTCATTGGCTTTAAATCCTAAATATTTTAGGTCGGAACAACCAAATTCGCATTTATCCAATCCTATCGTTAAACCTTCATTTTCAATTTGATCTAAAACAATTTCTAAATATTTTAAATGTTCCTCGAAATTGGTTGTGACTATGAATATGTCATCGAAGTAGCAAAATACACGTGGTTTTAATTCTGGTGTTATTATTCTGCCCATCAGGCGTTGGAATATAGCAGGAGCATTTGTTAGTTCAAATGACATCCTCATGAACTGTGATACATTCCTTTGCCTGGGACTATAAAAGCTGTTATTGGTTTAGATTCCTCGTCCTACGGTATCTGGTGATATTCTGAACGAAGATATACATTGGACATGTATCTTGCTGACCTTAATGTTTCTAATTTTTCCGACATTATAGGAATTGAGTATGAATCTTTTTTAGTTATTTTATTTACTTTCCTGAAATCCAAGCAAAATATGTATTTCCCGTTAGGTTTCTTTATCATGACTATCGTTCGACCAATCACTATTAGAAGGTTCTATAATTTTTTCTTTTGTTAGTCGATCTTCTTCTTCATACATGAATTCTCTTATTTTACGCGTTTAATATTATTGTTTATTACCGCATTATTCCTATAATTATACAAATTACTTTTTCTAATTGCGAATAATTTATCTATTATTGAATCATTTTTCCCCTGTTTTATCATTAACCGTCTTTAATTTAAAATCATTTTAGGCTGTTTCGATATTATTCAAGGAGTTAGACAAGGATGCATTATGTCTTCATGGTTATTTATATTATTTATAGACAAGTGTTTAAGCATGGATCTTTTCGACGAGGAGGGTGTGGATCTCGAAACAGTAAGGGTACGTGGGTTAGCGTTAGCAGATGAAAAGGTTGTTATGGCAGAGTGAATCGAAGACTTGAAAAGAATGTTGAATAAACTAAATGCAAGCATGAAGAGAATGGGCCTTAAAATTCACGCAAATAAAATAAAAACTATGTTGTTCGAAGGAACGAGTGAGAAAACACTATGCAATATTTGATTGAATGATGAGAGAATTGAACAAGTTGAAAAGCTCGTATACCTTGGTAGCATATTTACTAGGGGCGGGAAGATAGATGAGGAATTAGATAGACGCATAAACGAAGGTAAGAAGGTTATTGGTAGCGCAGGTCCCCTTATCAGAAGTAAAAATATATTAAAGCTAAAATGGCAATACATAATTCTATATTTTTACCGACTGTACTATACGGTAGCGAGACATGGACTCATTAAGAAAAAGATAAGAGTAAAATTAACGCAATTGACATAAGATTAATGTGCATAATATGCGGGAAAACTTTAATGGACAGAGTAAGTAACGAGATAATTCTAAAAGAATGTGGTGCGGAAGAGACGCTAGTAAACACATAGGAAAGAAATCGGTTAAGATGGTTCGGGCATGTTGAGAGAATGCCAAATGAACGGCTAACGAAACAAGTGTATCAAGGTAAAGTAAATGGCAGCGTGCCCAGAGGTAGACCGCGGAAAGAATGGTTAGAATGTGTTAATGAGACCTTAGTTTGAAGAGACATAAGAATTCACAGAAACACGAGAGTATGGCGGCAAATAGTTAATAAAAAGAGTGTCAATAGAGTGAATGACGCCTGGAGCAAAAGACCTTAGCCATTAATGGATCCAAGTGGGGAACCTTTCATAGCGACTTTTAGAGGATCTTCACGAGGGGTGATTGCTAGAGAGATTGATCAGCAACCTGGGTCGGAGCAGTGTTGCGGAACGAACGTGTTATGTACATAAATAACACGAGAATCCTGCATCAATCTGAAAATTCTGTATCCCTTCCCAACATTAGTCATTTTCCCACCTAGCGAGTCACACCTACCCAAAAAGGGAAGTGGCTTAATATAATTTTTCTCTTAATCGCATTTTAATGGCTCTTTAAATTCTACTGAGTCGAGTGCATCGCCTGTAAGGAGGGTCTATTGTTTTTATTTTGATATGTCTGTGTGTTTCCTAATAGCTGATTGATTGCATTAAGTAATTGACCAGCAGGGTTCTGATTTCTGAAATTACTAGTATTCATAAATCTTGGATTTCCTGGATACCTCTGATTATTTGTAAAACCTGAATTATTATTTTGAAATCTTGAATTAAAAAATTTTTGATTTCCTTTCGGAAACCGTGGTTGGAATTGTTGTCTATTTTGTTCGTTTTGATATCTCGGTATAAACTGTTTTTGTTGATTTTGATAATAATTTTGTTTTTGATCTCTATTCTGAATATAATTTTTTATTTTCTTTTGACACTCATTTCCTTGATCTCTTTTAGTCTTATCATTTTTAGTATCATCTTTATCTAAAATGCTTAGTTGTTAGGTTCTAAGTTTATATTTTGCCAAATCTGTTACCCATTCACGTCCCAAAATTTCTTATTTCGAAAAATTTAAAAAGGCATTATTTGTAATATAAACTTTATATTCAATTCTCAGTTTTTCATAAGTTTTTCTTAATTCTCATTCTAGGCTTGTTCGTGGCATTAATTTGTCGAAAAGTTGTTTAATTTCTGTTACAAAAGCATGAATATCTTGTTCTACCTCGTTAATTTTTTACCCTCTTTTGAACCTAATTAAACTATTCAAGAAATAAATTGGACCATTTTCAGTATTATTTTAAAATTTAATAGGCCAGTTTGACGTCATTTGAAAAGTGTCAAAATTATTCCGAAAGGAAACAAAGCTGATGGAATTTCCTGTGAATTATTTAATAATATTTCCTCTCTTTTTCTATCGGTGTCTCTACTTCTATCCATTCTACCTTGCAAGTCTGTTTGGAATTGAGGCAAATTTGATTTTCTCATCATTGATTACCTTTGCAGCGATTTCGGCAAGGAGTATCTGTCCCCCTTCACCGCAGCTTCTATTATTTATTTTTTTCTTATACCTGTTAACGAGTGTCTTTGCTCGTTAAATTCTAAATTTGTTTCTTCGAAATGAACCTTATTTTGTATATATTGTGATTTATTACTTTCAATCAATTTCGCGTTGTATTTAAAATTATTCTTTTATTTTCATTTTATCCCTTTTATTCTCGTTAAAATTAATGAATTCTTTTGCCCCATTTAAAAATTCATTATTACTTTTTACCAACGAAGCGATTTCAAAAGTTTCATAATTGATTTTCGCGTTTTCTCTTTCTTGCCTTTCTATCTCTATTCATAGCCCTACGTGACCTAATCTTGCTTTCTCTGCTCTTTCTCTATCTATTCTTTCTTTTTCCTTTCTAAGTGTTTCTTCTCGTTCTAGCCTACTCGATTCTAATCGTTCCCTGTCTTTCCAATCTTTCGAGTTATTTTTTCTTGTTTTCAATTTCTCCATCTATTTTACTTATTTCTAATTCTTGATATTCTAAATTCATACTATTTTTGTCTTCTATTCTCCAATTACCTAACGTTTCTCCGCATTGAGAGACAGTATGTCAATTTCATGTCTATGTGGGATACCACCCACCATTCTAATTCTCTCCTAACCGTTGCCGATTCTAAATGTAAATTTCTTGCTAATGCTTCGCTTCTATTTTTGTTTTCTACCAATTGAATATCAATATTTTCGTTTTCTAAATTGCTCGCATTTGCTTGTGCGTTATTTTCTTCAAGTATGATTTTCGGAATTACATTATTTCCCCTATTATCTTTTACATTCTCTACCGGGTTTACCATTTTCGGAATAATTTTTATTTTTCCCGATCTTAAACGCATTCGCTTTTTGTATGTTTTACGGTCAAGCTCAGGGGTTCCTATGGCTGATTGAAAACCGGCACGTTCACTTAAGTGAGAGTCTCGATTTTTAACACTGAGTGATGCGCGTATTCTGACCACGTAACGAAAGTATCCACTGAAGTCCAGTGAAACACATGCATAATTAATTTTTAAAATTCATCATTTATTAAGACTTCTTCTCGACTTAGGATTTTGGAGGAATTGTGGGTTTTCGAAGGAGGACGCCAAATTTGTGTCGGGAGTCGCAAATTAATGGAAAAGAAAGGATTTGGATATCGAGAAGCGGGTGAAGAAAATCAGGGGAGACGATATACGTAAAGTAAGTGTATATTCACTAACTTACAGTAGGTAGCGAACTACCACTCAAGCCCGACTCGGGCGGCGAAGCCAAGATCGGTCGAGCATGTTTTTTTTGTGAACCCGGGCGATGAAGTCAAGATTCCGACGAGTATAGGATGGTACTCCTCGTAGATGATGCCGTTAGGTGCGATGGGGGCTTATGGTCGGAGATTTGTCCTATTGTGTCGGGGCGTTGTTGTGGGGCCTAAAAAGGGCTTGGGAGCGCAACGGATACCGACTAAGGAAACGCGCGGTGAGCACAAGACTGGGTTCTCAGTTACCAGGTTTTGGGTATTAGAACTAGGAAGTGGTTTTCTCCCCACTCCTAATCCGGGTTTCGCAGGGTCGTATCATTGTGGAATGATTATAACTTCTCCATAAATACACTTTGATCTCTCCACGACTACATCATTACTACTACACCCCATTTATTACGGAGGGAATGCCGATGAGGGAAATAGGAAAATGAAATGAGTGAGGCCCGGTACCCGTGGTGTGGTAGGTAGGCCTTAGACGGGTGGAAGGTTTCTTTTTAAATGGTGGTCCTATAGGATTCTGGAAGTGTGAGGGGAAGGCTTCCCCGGGATTGGCGAGTCAGCATGGCGGCGAATGGGCCCGGAAGCATGGTGACGAGAGAGAGAAAGAGCGAGATCCGGGCACTTGGTTGACACACTGCTTTCCACTTTGGTTTTCACGAGCGCGAGCTAGCACAAACTGACGATGGGAGATGCGATCATGCGGGACCTTGGACTCCTCGGGTGGTTCCGCCGAATCTCGGACACGAGCCGGCAACCCTTTAGTGCAGGGTCGTGCCGGAACCCCATAAATAGTAAATGTTCTTTCTCCCCCCCCCCCCCGTGGGGGTTCGGGTATATAGCTAAAATTTCGTTGATGTTCTTTTCCAATTCTGATGCAGTCTCGAAAAAAGGTCATTTCTAGAGGTTTGCCCTAATATTTTAAAATCTATTCAGTGAGAATTTTTCGGTTGCATTGTAAGTAAATCTGTATGTTTGAGTCTGATGTTCTAAAGTTTTGCTAGATTAAAACTATTTTTCTTTGTTAAAAGGGTTATATTGTATGTGAATCAATTCCCGTGGTAACATTCGTGAATTTGAGAATATCGAACTTATAAGAATTGTCAATCCAATTTAAACGATGTAATTTAGTTTATTAACAAACAGAGTAATTTGTTTCTTGTTATAAGATTTTGATTTCTGCTTTTTACTGTTATTACTTTAGTACTTTCATTTTTCTGAAACGTAAAGTTCCTCCATTCTGTCTAATTTTGTTCTTAAGATCTAATGAGTCACATTATGTAGGTTTACTTAAGTCGGTTTTTGAGTTTTGAGTCGGCTTTTGTATTCTTAATGCTATTGATCCCTTGCTATTTTGCCACTATTCATTTTAAATTTTCTGGGCTAAATCTGTTCAGATTTAGAACGCCCATGTTCCATTATCTGTCTTTATATTTTCTAATTTGAAATCATTTATATTCCATTCTCCAATACTTTTTCCTTTAAGGTCTTTTAATTCTCCCCGTTAATTTTTCTTCCTTCCCCTCCTTTTCTAAACCTCATTATCTTTGTCTTTTCTATATTTAAATTCAGCATTTTCCCATCTACGTATTTCTCTAATCCTGTAATTAAGCCCGCCATCCTTTCTTGATCCTCTGCCATCAACACGATGTCATCTACGTGTGCCTGTGTATATATCTTTTCCTTTCCTATCCTAACTCCTCCCCAACCTTTTCTCCTCATTTCTTCCAAGTACGATATTAATATATTAAATATAATTAAAAATAACTTTTTCTATTGCGCTTTAGTCTAATGAGTCAAACCCCGCCCTTAGTCCACGAACATTACTATTTTTGCCTTTTTTCCCTTTTAATCATCTTATTTATGAGATAGTTCAGAATATATATGTTTTCAATTGCCCCCATTCCTTTTCTAAACCCTATCTGAAACTTAGGCTCGATCTTTTATCGCCAACTTCTATCTTCAATATCTCCGACAAAACAGTTACATATAGTTTATAAATTCTTGGCATCAGCGTCACATCCCTATAATCTTTAACCTCCTCCCTTTTGCCTTTCTTCACTATTGGTATAACTACTCCTTCTTTATATAACTCTGGCCATCCATCTCCTCTCCATACTCGATTACAAATTATCCATGCCCATTCCTCTAGTTGCTTCCCTTCATATTCCTATACTTCATTTGGAATCTCATTTATACTAGGTGCCTTTCCATCCTTAATTATTCCTAAAACCCTGACTATTTCTTGTCTGGTTATGTCCTCTTCCTCATTTCTTCCTCTACTATATTTTCCTCCCTTTCTAACTTTTCTCTCTACTCCTCCTAGCAAATTCAAAAAATATTTTTTCCATTCTACCATTGCAATATCCTTATTTACTCTTTTTGTTTTCTTTCTTTCTCTGTTTACTACCTTACATATCTCTTCTTCCATCTTAGCGTTCTTCGCCTCTTTCTCAAACTTTTTATTCTTTCTCTTTCTTTTGATCAAACATCTCAGTATACTCTTTCTTTTCTTTCTATATTCTTCCCAATTTCTTTTTTCTTTTCTTTATTTTGATTTGTGCACTTTAATCCTCTTTTTATTTCTCCTATAATTTTTTTCATCTCGTCCACATTTCCCTCTCCCATTTTTATATTTCTGGCCTTTTCTCTAAACTGTTGTTTTCCTTGCCTTGACCAATCCCCTTTATCTACACTTTTTACCTTTGCTTCCCTTTTATTCATATTCTTATTGCTTTTTTGTCCTTCTAATGTCACTAATAATGGAGAGTGATCTGAATCAATAAAATCACCTACCACTAGTTTCTTGACCTTCTCTCTTACCTCATCATCCACTATCACGTAATCAATTACCGTACCCCTTTCACCTTCTGAGCGCTTATATTCTCCTTTCTCATCTCCCTCTAATATTTCCGTTTAAGATAAATCATCCCAACTCCTCCAAGTTCTTCAACAACTTTTCCATCCCTATTTAATATCTTATATTTCGATTTTCTTCCTTTATCTTCTCCTCATTGCCTTCTTCCTCTGTCTCCTGTTCTCGCATTGAAATCCCCATCTGTCATAAGGCTAATCTCTACTTTCTTCAGTCATTTCTTTCATCGCCTCTGCTTTCTCTTGCATATCACAGTTCACATAAACTCTCACTACCTTTCACTTCTCTCCTCCCATCTTCACCTTTAGTACTATTAATTCTTCTTTTTGTTCTTTCTTCTCTTTCTTATCTTTCCCTGTTATACATTCATTCCTTACTCCCATCACCCTTCCTCCCATTGCTCTGCCCTTTTTATTCTACCTCTTTGCATTTTGCACTTGCCATTTGTAACATCTTGGTAACCTTCCCCTCTATTTTTCCAATTCCTTTTCATCTAGTCACGTCTCCATCATTAGAACTACATTCCATTGTGTCAAATTTCTCATAAACTCCCTATTCTTTCTCTCCAACCCTGCTATATTTCAGTAACATATCTTCCATCCTTCCCTATTTTCGTTTCTCGTCTCTTTTTTCTTTTTTCTTCTTACTATTTCTTATTTTCCTATCTCCCATTCCTTCCACTCCTAGTTTTCCTGCACCTCATTTCTTAATATCTCTTCCCTTTCTTCATCCCAATGCCACCATACCCCGTCTATCTGTATTCTCCCATACTTAACACATGTTCTTCTTCCCTCCCTTCTTCTCTGCCCTCTTCGCTCATCCCTTCCTACACTTCTCACTTCCTCTATCTCTACCTTTGCATCAATCCTCTTTAGTGCATCTTCCACTCCTTTATTCAGCTCCTTCCTCTCTAATCTTATACCCTTTATCACTATGTTTCTTTTTCTTTCTTTTCTCTCTTTCTTTTCTATTCTTTGTTATATTTTTCTCTGTCTGGTAGCTGCCTCGCCTTTCTCTGCCGCTACCCAACCCTGCTACTACCAACCCGATCAACCCAGTCCTCCCACCCTGTCACAAATCTTCAACCAAGCTAACCTCAACTTCCACACAAATCTGTCTCAAACCTCAAAAATATCTTCCTCCCCTTTTAAATATCACCATCCCTCAATTCATCTCTCACGTCCACACCCTTCTACACACTTCCACGATTCAGTCACCTCAAATTTCACCACAAATATCAGAAAAACTCAACATCAACAATTCCCACTACCTTACACTTTCATACCCACGGCCAGAAGTAATGGGTACGACTAATTTCCAAGGGTTTGTGTCTGGTAATAGAGTACGTTTGAGTGGGGCAGTTCGGTAAAAATAGAGTTGTGAATCTCTGATCCGCAATTTTTCATGTGCTTCTGGTCTATTTCTAAATTGTATGATTTTGGTCGAGTACCAGTCATCTGTTTTGCCGTCTATGTCTGCTTCCAGTTTTTCTACGCTGCAAGCTAACGCAAACCCTATGTTTTTTGCTGGTTCACGTGATCACTAGAGAGCATCAGGGATGAAGTTTGAACTACCTTTACGATATATGAGTTCGTAGTCATATTTTAGTAACTCTAATCCCCATCTGGCTAATCTGCCAGTGGGGTTTTTTAGGATATGGAGCCCTTTATCGCTAAGTGGTCCGTGAATACTTTCAAACTATAATTTTCTAAATGTGGCCTAAATTTTCATATGGACCAAACTACCGCTAGACATTCTTTTTCGGATGCCGAGTACCGAGATTCTACGCCGTGTAAACTTCTACTCGCGTAAGCGATTACGTAATTTACGCCGTCGATTGTTTGCGTAAGTACGTCTCCCAACCCTGTGTTGCTCGCATCAGTTTCGAATTGAAAGGGTTGTTTGAAATATGGACATGTCAAAATTAGCGCTGATGTTAAAAGGTCTTTAATTTTTTACAATGCCTCATCCTGTTCTAATCTCCAAGGCCATTGTTTATCTTTCTTAAGTGATCTGTTTATCGGTTCTATTATTTCGGCAAAGTGTGTCCCTATTATGCGCTGTAATTGTTTAATATTTTTAGGTTTAAGAAATTCTATTATTGGTTGAACTTTTTCGTATTCTATTTGGAGTCCTTTGTCGTTAACTTTAAAACCTAAATATTTAATCTCTGAGTAGCCGAATTCCCTTTTGTCCGGACTGATCGTTAAATTTGCATAATTTATCTTTTCTAACACAATATTCAAGTACTTTAAATGGCCATACAAATTTTAAGTTACTATAACAATGTCATCTAAATAACAAAAAAAGTTTGGCTTTAAGTCAGGAATGATGATTTTATCCGTCAGCCTCTGGAAAGTGGTTTTAGCATATTTTAAACGAAATGGCAGCCTTTTAAATTAGTACATGCCCTTTCCAGGTACTGTGAATTCTGTTATTGATTTTGAAGTTTCTTCTAGCGGAGTTTGCAAATAGGCTAATTTTAAATCGATTTTTGAAATAAATGTCGCTGCTCTCAGAGTGTCAAATATTTCTGTCATGATTGGGATTGGGTAGAGGTCTTTTTTGTAAGATTAATAACTTTTCTGAAATCTAAACACAATCTATAATCTTTTCCTGATTTTTTGATAATAACAACAGGGTTTGACCAATCGGAACAAGAAGGTTCTATTATATCTTGTTCTAATAACTTATCTACTGTTTGACAAATTATTTCTTTAATTTTTGGGCTGGTAATTGAGATTGTTGGCTTTCGTTAAGCTCAACAATACCTTCACAAATTTTTGGTGAACAATTATCTTGTTGATGAATCTGTCTCCTCTTGTATTTATATTAGATCACTCAATCAATCGTCGATTGGAAAGGTCAGTTACAATAAAAACAAACAAATGTTAAACGTTTCTGTCCTGAGTTCGGACCCCCTTCGGTAAATATTTTATCATAGTCAAAATCTTTACAAAAAATATATTCAAAATATTTGAAGTCCAAAAAACATGAGATTAAAGATTTAATATATAAATAAATTTATGTGACGTTTACAAACATGACAAGACGTAAAATTTATCACAATTGTTTAAAAACATTTTTCCAGGTTGGCAAGATTTTAAAGACATACCCGGTCAAGTAGGTTCTAATCTAAGGTTCTAATTTCCGTTATGTACGAATGGATGTCTTGGTTTCTTTTTTTATTACAATATGTAATTTTTTGTTTCATTTCTTCCGAGAACCTTTTTTTTTCTTTATAAGCGTTTTTAAAATCTTCGGTAAAAGTCCGATAAGGATTTTATAACCCCTTTGAATGTTTTTATATCTTCAGGAAAATGCTTGGGACTGTCGACTTTATTATTTCGAAATTTTATTGGCCAATTGCTCATAATTTGAAACGGCGCTTCTATCATGCGAAAAGGAAAATAAGTTGCTTGAATTGTTTGATTATTTGTGTAATTATCTGATTCGTCAATTGTGCCTGCGTTGTTAACGTGTATTCGTGAACGTCTGTTTGGCCTGTTATTTGTTGCCGAGAGTCTACGTGTTCTGTTTTTGGTTTGAGTCAATTCTGTCTAGTAATGGTTCACTCTCATCAGAATTTTGTAGTTTTAAATTATTAGCTTTTAATCCGCTACGGTTTTCAATATTACTGTAAGAAAATTTCTTAGTTTCTCTCGATTGTTCCCTCAAGTCGAATTGGACCGACTGCCTATTACGAGGTTCATTGTTATTTTTCCTATAATTTGGTTCTAATATTTCTCTTATGTCATCGACAGAGCTGTGAGCTGTCGGGTTTAATATAAACCTTAACTGGTTTGCCCTTTTTCCTTTCTTTAAAGAATCTTTCCTTTTGTTGATTCATAAATTCGTCGAACTCTGCGCTTTCTAAAAGTTCGTCAGTTTCTAAAACGAAATGCGTATTGTTTTCCAAAAATGAATCGCGTTCAGAAGTTTCGTTATTTGTCTCAAATTATTTTCTGGGACTGACGCGGCTAATTAGTTTAAATCTTCGTTATCCCGGAAGAATGTATTATTTACTGGATCAAAGGTTCTGTATGGAATTTTAGTAATGTCGTGGGTTGGCGGTTGTTGCGACCCCTGTCGCGACCTATAGATCTGTTAATAATGTTTGGGATGGCTCGAAAATTTAGTGGTGGAATTGAGACCGTGTTTTTGATACTTGGTCCCGTTGTGACATTATTTAAATTAATGTCTTGGTTTGGAAGTGCAGCGGCACCTTCGAAGTCTACGCTTAATAATCGCTTTCTATTGTCGTAGGGTTAGCCATTGTATTTTTAATTTGTCCTAATCTAAGTTTCATTTAATTAAAACTCAAGTTATTATTTTTCCTGAAAGGACACCCTTTATAACCTCCGACTTCGTTGATCTATTTAGAATTCCGATTTTTCTCGAAGAAATATAATTAAACTTTTAATTCGTTATGTTAGTATTTAAGAGTTCGACATGTTTATTTTCGTTCTCTGGTTTTAATTTTCCTACTCCCTTTTACTCTTTTTCGAAGTTCCTTTTCCTTTGAGAACTATCCTAGCTTTATTCTTTGTGAAGAGAAATGTGTTCTATTAATTTCTTTCACGTTTCACTTACTTTCAGTCTTTCTAATTTTTCGATTTTATATTTCAAGATCCGGTTTTAGATTTCGGTAACGTATTTTTGGACCTTTGGGTGCTTTCATATTTCCCCATTAAAAAGTTAAATCTCGTTTAGTCAAATCTTTAAACGAAATTATCTCAATTATTGCAAGTTTTGGTTCAACTTTGTGAATTTTGTATGGTTGTTTTTAAAATATCTCAAGTTGGCACATTTTATCACATTGCGAGAAACATACAATCAATATTATACAATAGACATTTTTATAAATAATCGTTTTCGAGAAATCATGGGTAGCATAGATCATTATATACAAACATATGTCAATCAGAAAAAAATGGTTTAAACCTTGCAGGTACCATGCCATAAGATCATATTCGGGCAAATGACAAGGCATGTGGTATGACGGAGGTAATGCCGAGGAGGAAAATAAAGAATTGAATTGCCGAGAATGAGGTAGAGAAACAATAAACGACAGATTGTGATAAAAACAATACGGCATTAATTTTCACTTTCAGAGCGGTAAGGCCCGGTACCCGTGGCGTGGTAGGTAGGCCTTAGATGGGTGGAAGGTCTCTTTTTAAAGGGGGGTCCTACAGAATCCTGGAAGTGTGAGAGGAAAGCTTCCCCAAGGTTGGCGAGTCAGCATGGCGGCGTATGGGCAAGGAATCATGGTGACGAGAGAGAGCGAGATCCGGGCACTTTTTTGACACACTGTTTTCTACTCTGGTTTTCACGAGCGCGAGCTAGCACAGACTGACAATGGGAGATGCAATCATGCGTTAGCTCGGGACACCTCGGGGGGGTTCCGCCTAATCTCGGGCACGGTCCCATGTCCAGTCCCAATAAATTGTAACAATTCCGTTATACATTATGTCAAATCCTTGTTCCAATTCTACAATACACCTTCTATCTGTATTCTCCCATACTTAAACCACGTTCTTCTCTTTTTTCTTTCCTCTTTTGCTATTTTCCTTAACTTATATTGCATCTTACTTTCTACCCATGTAAAATCATCCTTTATTCTCTCCAAGATTCTATTGTTTTTAGTACTTCTTCCACTCCTTCATTCAGCTCCTTCCCCTCTAATTTTATCACTATGTTTCATTTTCTTTCTTATCTCTGTTTCTTTTCTATTCTTTCGTCTATTTATCTAAAAAAAATTCCTTCTCCGTATTCCCACTCTCCCCAACTTCAAACTATAGATTTGAGCTTTCTATTTTTTGTGTACTACCTTCCAACTCCTCTACCTTTTTATTAGACTTTTGCTGCTTTTCTAGTCTTTGTTCTAACGTCTGCATCCTTTTAGCTAACTTTTCCTTGAATTCTTCTCATTTCTTCATTTCTTTCCTAAGTTCGAATCTTTTCTCTTCCATTGGATATTTAGCTTCCCCTGCTGGAAGTAAAAAGATTAAAAAAGATAGAAACATGAGGATAGACAAAGCTAGAGATATTTAATGCTTCCCAATTGCCCACTTTGCATCCCGGGAACGCTATCTTTTTCTTTCCACGCCCTATCCATCGTCTCTACCAAGATCTATCTCTTCGTATCCCTTACACTATCCCTTGCTGTTACAACTGCGTATATTTTTCTATCCCTGACTCTATCCCTAGTGTTCACAACTATCTGTCTTTCTCTATCACTGACTCTATTCCTTGTGGTCACATGGGCATATATTTTTCTATCTATGTTATTTACAAATGCCTATCTTTATCTATCTTTGACTATCCACTATACAAGAAATATTGCTTCAAGCCCCAAATGATTTCACTTGCGTCTGATGTTTAAAGTCAGCGGAGGATTCGTTTGGATAGAACGACTAAGATTCAGAACGATAGGGCTATCTTATATTTCAGAAAAGATAGAAAAAATTTCAATTAGATAGGAAAATAGGGATGAAAAAGATAAACAAGATTTTGAGTTGCACAACAGACAGTAGATAGGGTTATCTTAGATTTTAGAAAAGATAGAAAAGGATTCAATTAGATAAAAGGATAGGGATTGAAAAAGCTCAAATAAATTATGTATAGCCTAACGGATAGAAAAAGATGGCCGCGGATAAGCGCAGGATTCATTTGGATAGAAACACTAGGATAGGGATAGGGTGTAGAAAGAAAAGGAAACACGTGGATAAGTGGCGGATAGACATGCATAGGAAGATTGGGATTCAAAAGAATAGTGGAGATTGTTGATGCAAAGAAAGTTAGAAAAAGGATCGAAGGAATAGGCATGGGATAAAGATGGGTGCATAGTTTCTTTCCATTTATATCTTAGAGATAGAAAATGATTCAAACGGATAGAGACTCCATCCATTTACTTCCTGCAGTGTCACCTCTGTTTACTTCCGTCCCGTTACTGTTCTCATCCTATTCTACAAAACTATTTTTCCGGCAGCGACCTGAACGTTTTTAAATATTTTAATCTTGAATTTGTTCTCCCCGTTTGGTGTACTAAAATGTCCTGATCCAAATCCGTTTTTTCCTCGCTGTTACTCGCTCCGCTAGCCATGAATCCAATTCAAATGATACCGCCTTCTATCAGTTCCCTGTCTTTATCTATCGCCGCGTCTACCTGTCTTGCCTTTCTCCTACTCTACCCCGCCCTGCTAATACGAACCCGACCAACCCAGTTTTGTCACACTGTCACAAACGTCAAACCAACCTAACTTCTGCTTCTACATAAATCTGTCTCGATCCCCAAAAATATCTTCACTCCCTTGTAAATTTCTCAATCAAGCTGTCCCAAACAAACCCTTTTACACACTTTCTTTAATTCATTCCCCACATATATTAGAAAAACTCAGCGCCAAAAATTCACCGAACCTCACACTTTAATGTTTTGACACTTTCATATTATTAAGATATATGAAAATCTAGTTAGGGGCCATCCATATACCACGTAGACAATTTTTCACCACTTTTTGACCCCCCCCCCCCTCTCGTGGACAGCCGTGGAATTTTTACACGCCCCCCCCCCTTTACTTTGTCCACGTGGACGTATTTTATGAAAATATAGATATTATTAGTCCTCAAAATGTCCGGGAGGTCGCGACAATTCCATGGACGTTATTTGAGTACTCACTAAAATTTCAGATTCTTTTGTTTTCATATGTCAACAGATCGAAACTCGTTGACTGGCTAACAGCTGTTGGTGCGTTTTGCAACAATTTATCGTTAAACTGGTCGGAAATTCGAATGAAAAAACGTCATTTTAATACTCTTCAAACCCACGGGGAATGATTTTTTGGATGTTAAAAAGTAACAATAAGTTTGACTGGCAGCTCCTTAGTGGTGCCAAAGTTAACTAACAGACTGTGAAACATGTCAAAAAATCAAGTGAAAAAACGTAATTTTAGTACTCTTGAAACCCATTGGGTATGATTTTTTAGGTGAAAACAACTACCACGAAGTTTGACTGGCAGCTCCTGAGTGGTGTCAAAGTTGAATGGCAGGCTGCCAAACATGCCAAAAATTCAAGTCAAGAAACGTGATTTTAGTACTCTTGAAACCCATTATTTCAAGCTGTGAATTTGCATAAAAAGTGAGATTTTAATGAAAAGGACAAAACTTTCATCCGGTTGCTGATTGAAATGTCAGTCAACTTTGGCACTATTCAGGAGCTGCCAGTCAAATTCTTTGTTAGTTGTTTGCACCAAAACAATCATCCTGGATGGCTTTGAAGAGTACTAAAATGACGTTTTTTCACTCGAATTTTTTACATGTTTGACAGTTTGCCAGTTAACTTTGGCACCACTCAGGAGCTAATAGTCAAATTCTTTGTTAGTTGTTTACACTAAAATAATCATCCTCAATGGGTTTGAAGAGTACTAAAATGACGTTTTTTCACTCGAATTTTTTACATGTTTGACAGTTTGCCAGTTAACTTTGGCACCACTCAGGAGCTGCCAGTGAAACTTATTGTTAGTTTTTAGCACCAAAACAATCATCCTCAATGGATTTGAAGAGTACTAAAATACGTTTTTTCACTCGAATTTTCGACATGTTTGACAATTTCCCAGTTAACTTTAGCACCACTCAGGAGCTGCGAGTTAAATTCTTTGTTAGTTGTTTGCACCCAAACAATCATCCTCAATGGGTTTCAAGAGTACTAAAATTACGTTTTTTCACTCGAATTTTTGACATGTTTGACAGTGTTCCAGTTAACTTTGGCACAACTCAGGAGCTGCCAGTCGAACTTATTGTTAGTTTTTAGCACCAAAACAATCATCCTCAATGGGTTTGAAGAGTTCTAAAATGAGGTTTTTTTGCTCGAATCTTTGATAGGTTTGACAGTTTCCCAGTTAACTTTAGCACTACTCAGGAACTGCAAGTCAAATTTTTTGTTAGTTGTTTGCACCAAAACAATCATCCTCAATGGGTTTCAAGAGTACTATAATTACGTTTTTTCACTCGAATTTTTGACATGTTTGACAGTTTCCCAGTTAACTTTGGCACCACTTAGGAGCTGCCAGTCGAACTTATTGTTAGATTTTAGCATCCAAATAATCATTCCCCGTGGGTTTGAAGAGTACAAATGACTTTTTTCACTCGAATTTTTTACATGTTTGACAATCTGCCAGTCAATTTTGGCACCATTTAGGAGCTGCCTGTCAAACTTATTGTTAGTTTTTAGCATCCAAACAATCATTCCCCGTGCGTTTGAGGAGTATTAAAATGACGTTTTTTCACTCGAATTTTTTACATGTTTGACAGTCTGCCAGTTAACTTTGGCACCACTCAGGAGCCGCTAGTCAAACTTATTGTGTTAGTTTTCAGCATCTAAACAATCATTCCCCGTGGGTTTCAAGAGTACTCAAATGATTTTTTTTACTCGAATTTTTGACGAGTTTAAAGATAAATTGTTGCAAAGTACACCAACAGCTGTTAGTCAGTCAACGAATTTCGAACTGTTGACTATAAAAACAAAAGAATCTGAAATTTTGAAAGAAAATGTCATTAAAAGAATCAAAATAAAAGTTATATTGTGCGTGAGCACAATATAAAAATTGGAGTACCTAGAGTATACTCTTGTCTCATTTCAGTATATTTTCCACAGATTTAGGGAAATGTGTGTCCACGGGGATTCTAGTTCGACCCCCCCCCCGGCCCCCCTCGTGGACAAGCGTGTAATTTTGTCTCCCCCCCCCCTAATGTGTCCACGTGGCATATGTCACAAGGATGGCGTAATGAATCGCACGCGTGCGGATAGTCCCGAACGCTGCGCCATTACCTGGGTAGACAGATGCGTCCTCAATTGCGACGCATATCGGTCGCACATGTAAAGGTCGCACGCATCAGGGTTATATGTGAGCTTTAAAATTCATGCAGCATTTAAAAATATATTATTCTAAATAACATTTTTAAATGAAAACAGGAATAATTACGCATCAAAAAATTTATTTTTATAATTCATATATTGATTTTAATACACGCTTTTATATCTTTAAGTATAGATGTAACAGAAAAATACCAAATTTTTACTTTATATTTAAATATACCTGTCTCTCTTGATTATTGTTAAGAATTATTCAAAAATAGAACACAATATTTTAAATAGACCTTATTTGCTTAAATTCATTAAAGTATTAAGTTACATAGAAATGTCGAATGAATAATAAGCTCGATATTTGAATCAGTTTAATCGAATGTTGTTAATTTAAATTGATTTATTCTTTTTTTTTAATAGCATATCTAATTCTACTCACAAAATTCTTCTTTTGTATATCCAAAAAATACGTATCGCTTAATTTTCTCTCAAAAACAACATATCTCGTCCCGTAGAGATTCTGCAATTTCAAGTGTAGGGCCCTGTCAGATTTTGAAACAATTATAATAGCACCATATGTAAGAAAAAATTGGGTTAAGTTTGCACACCAACCTCCTCGGCAATTGACGTTAATGCTGCTTTTAAAACTAGTAGCAATGAATATCCATCTGTTCCGTTTACACCCAAAAACACTTCACTCCGCAAACAATTAGGAAAACGAGGAAAACCACGTGCAAAAACTGCAACCCACTCAAACCAGAAGTGAACGCGTGCTGATGGCGGTATGCTACGAGAGACAGAGCGGGGCGATAATCGTCGCGACTCGAAAGCACTCAGACTCTTATCTATACGAGGCTAGAACGCGCCCAAGCCAAGCCAGTTGCTGACACAACACATACGCAGTAGAACTGATAATACCTCCAAATATATCTCCAGCCTGAATAGCCATTCACGACTTCAAAGCAGAACCAACACGTACGCAGTAGAATTGGTGACACTGGCAACAACACTCTGTGACAAGCCAGTAAAGACGGCAAGCGTCAAGCGAATTCCTTTCAAATATAGGATTACATATTTAAGTGTGTAAAAAAGCTACCTTATATGCTTCTTCCAAATGTCTGGTGTCCGGCAGAAATCGCCCACTATCGTGTAACCAATCAGAGCAATCCGACCTAGCGCTCGGAACCGGACATCTATGCACAGTGTTCTTTAAATTAGTTATAAAGTGTTACAATGATGAACAGGGTCGCAAGAAATTTAAAGTAGTACCCTTAAAAATTGACGTTGGGTATTTTTAAAAAATCTTAACTTAATAAAAAGAACAGCGATATCTAACTGTTCATGAAATTTAAAAAAGATAAACCGCTTTTAACTAAAGATAATAGGCATAAAATTTGTTAGTTCAAATTTTTTCTGATAGAGAAAATACTACTTCCTATGTTCTTGAAATAGTTTGTTCACTTTTCAGTTAAAATAAGATAATAATTTAATTCGACAAACATAATTGCTTAAACATCTGATTATCAGTCGAAAGTAATATTTCATGCATTAAAAATAATTCTTACTAAAAGAAACCGCGCAAGAAAATGATTATTAGCGTCAAAAACTCAACAAACCAAATTGTTTCTTATGGGAGTTTTTTTAGGACCCTGTAAACAGACTTACGAGGGTTAAATATTAAGAACCAACTCGATAACCTAATATTGGCGATGCTGGAAAAAAGGTAACGAAAATATCTTTTTTCTTTATGGAAAATACGTGTTAAACTTCACGGGGGCCATGGTATGACTGTGGCTGTGTGAGCGCATTCATGTTCTATGCTGATCTGCGTACAGACTTTATCAAGAGTTCTCCCGGCATAACCCGAATTTTTCTGATTTGCTAGTACGTATTGAAGGCGATTATTTTTTACGCTGAGAGTAGCAGGGAGAGTAGCATCCAATGCATGAACAACAACACAGCCACACAAAAACATTCTTTTTGTGGGTCTGAAGGTCAGACCATGTTTAGAATGTTTTTTGGATCACTGAATCCGATGCCGAGACCATGTATACCATGTATACAATTAATTTATCTAATCATTTATTTATTCTTAATAAGCATTTCCTAAACTCACATTTTTTGCCAAAAGCCCTATATGACTATATGATGTAAACCATTCGATCGTGCAACCTCCTCGGGTGTACATCGGGTCCTATATACCTTTGTTTTGTGGAGGAAATAGGCGTTATGGGTTGAACTGATTTTTGTTTCATATACGGCTAAAGTCAAAACGTTGATGCGTTAAATAGCTTAAATTACGAGGTATTTTGAAGGTTATGTCGAAGCCCTGACATGCTGCGGTTTTTTGGACCTCGAATTCGGATTCAGCGATCTAAAAAATATAGCAAGCATGGTCTGACCTCCAGACCTGGAAAAAATAGTTTTAGAAAAATGAATGAGGTTTTTTGAGGTGATAGTGAACATGGTCTGATATCCAGACCTGGAAAAATATTTTTTTATGTGGCTGTATATTTTCATAAAACTAAAAAAGACAAGAAATTAAAAAAAAACTCATGAAAGAGAAATCAGCTCTATTATGACTATATTATGACTTATTATTATATTATTACTATATTATGCCCATATTATGGCGTCTGTCTGTCCGTTCATCCGGCTGTCCGGCCGTCCGACCGTAAACACGATATCTGTCGAAAAAATAAACGGATCAAAGCCATCTTTGCCACACTTTTTTAAGGTCTTAAAAGAAAGGACGAGTTCGTTAACCAGTCATTTTTTATAAAAATTCAAAAAGTGAGCGCATTTTGAAAATTTTTGAAATTACTTTTTTCTACATTTAAAAATTCTATGTACGGACAACTTTTTTTAATTTATCCGAATGACTTTTTTAGATGAAAAGAACATTCTTAGAGTTATAGAATTACAAAAAAATGTTTAATCAACCGAAAATCAAAATCTTAAGCCAAACAACGTATGATATGAAAAAAAGTCAGGAGAAGAAAAACATTTATTTTTGAAAGCCCCACAAGATTATCATAACAATTTTTCTGATTTTCTTGGAAAATGGAAAATTCAAATTTTGTTTGCACACAAAATAAGAAGTAAAAAAATCCATTTTGTGGTCAAACTATGTAGAATACGAAAAAAGATGAATTAACAAAAATTGTTATCCCAAAAAAGATCTAAAATTTCGTTAAGAATTACTTCTTGCTAGGATGCGTACTTTTTGTTTTATTCGTAAAAAATAAGATTGAAAATAACAAAATAAAATATGTGCGAGTGTCACGATGAGAATGTGTACCTCAAAGCCTACAGAGCTTTGATAAACTTAATCTTTGACTGTACTTAATTAGGTAGACAATTTAGTATATGAAGACGCATAAAAATACTGCGATCTAAAAGAGATCTTTTTGAACTAGTCTTATTCAAGCACTCAAAATCCAAAGAATAAATATCCGAGCGCGAAGCGCGAGATTCAACAGAAGCGCGTAAATGAAAATTGAATGTATTTTTGCGCTTGAAAGTAGCGCGAGCTATACAGTAATACAGTCGTATAGTAAGGGTGAGAGGCAGGAGCGAAAAGCGGGGATTCAAACGGTTTAAAAAAAATTAAAGCTGATGAAAATCCGCATGATCTTATCAGAGCATATATTCAAATTGAGGCTCTATTTTTTTTCTTGACAAAAATGAAAAAAACTAATTTTTTACTTTTGAAGAGTAGCATTTCCAAGAGAATACCCAGATTCATTTCCAAATACCGAGAATGAGTAGAGGAACTATCCAGTACAATTTTCCAGTACCGTAGGATGAATTAAAAAATGTATTTAATTTGTTATAAACAAATCAGTGGATTGAAATGGTTTTATATGGTTTTACGGTGTATGGTCCCTTAATTCTCACTGGATTTCCTCAATTGATCAACAAAAATAATTTTTGTATCATACCCGCGAGGACTTATGAATAAACAATCATTATTATAATCAAATAAAGAAAACAATTTTTGGCTTCAGCAATTGGTGACGAAAAGAATCGTCACTTTCCATGGAATTAGCTCCATAGAGCTCGTGAATGATACTCAGTTATCATATCTGCTCATTTAATGAAAATTCGCAATTGTTCGAACGATCTTAGTTAACAATTGCATTATTCGGCTATTTTTCGTCACACGCACTTGTCTGAACACACTGTATAAGATATTCACAGTTATCCTAAATCATAGGATTGTTTGGGCAATTGAACCCATGTGGCAAGACATTTATGAACAACGCGGCTCAAAGAAAGGCGTAGCAGGATGTTGGGAGAACCTGATCATCGATAGATGTGTCTGCAAAGATGCAGCATACTACCAGCATGACCTATCGATGGCCTGGTTTCATTACCGGAAAGCTTTCTATTCGACCTCCTATATACTTATCATCTGTCTTTTGTAAAGCTTAAAGGATCATCCCCAAATCGTGAGGTGCATAGAGAGATTGATGCCGCTTTAAGAAACCAGATTTTCTATCTCAACTGGAAAAAATCGTGTGACAAGTAACAAGGTCACCTTATAGATAGGTGTCTTTCAGGGCGACACCATGAGCCCACTCCTCTTTTCCCTCACATTATTGCCACTATCTCTAGCACTTCGCGATTCCGACGGGTACTTTTGCGGCGAACCTTTAGATCGAAAGTACAAGGTCACTCATGTACTTTACATGGACGATCTGAAGATATATGCTAAAAAGAAAGAGCAACTACATCTAGCTTTAGGGATTGTCGTACGATATAATAAGGAAATAGGAATGGAATTTGGGTTAAACAAATGCACCAAGGTTTACTTGATGCGATGAAAACTTAATGGCATCCCTGAAGACCCTGAGCTCGTCGATAGACACCTTTGCGCTGAAGAGACTTATACATACCTGGGTGTGCCGCAGAGCCGCATTCAGAATGTGGCATCTATAAAGGATACTCTCCGAAACAGATACAAACGTCTCATTCGGCAGATTTGGTCTTCCGAACTGTCGGCGAGGAACAAAGTATCTGCAACGGACATGCTTGCCGTCCTAGTACTACTCTATTCATTTGGAGTAGTTCCATGGACGAAGAATGAGCTCAGATCTCTTGATATCGGGACAAGAAAGGTTATGCACATGAAAAAAAGCATGCATCTTCAGTCTTCCGTTCCGCGACTGTACATCTCACGCCGCCAAGGGGTCGCGGAATATTGAATTTCGAATGTCTTCACAACAGGATCATTCTGGGTGCAGCACACATAGTTGCAAATGGAAGAGACCCTCTTCTTAAAATGGTCAGGAATCACGAAGAAGTGGGCAAAGGAGCGTTTCTGTACAAAGCAGCGGAGGAGGCTGCTGAAAC
>NC_046665.1:21577172-21628899 GCF_010883055.1 Belonocnema kinseyi | reverse complement strand
TCACATACTATCTAGTTGTCCAACTCACGCGGGAACGACCTACATTCAAAGGCACAATGCGGCACTAAGAGTGCTTTATTACCATCTCTATCACTCTTACGGCATCAACCTTAATATCGCTCCTCTAAATGCTCCTAGGGAAATCGAGTCAATTATCGAGAATGAGAAGTGCCGCATATACTGGAACTTTTCTTCTCGACAATTGTTTCTGTTGCACACTCGAGGCCTGATATAGTTCTTCTTGACTCCGAGAAGCGAACCATGTTCGTTATCGGATTTTTGGCGCCAGCTGACAAAAACGTCATAGCTAAGGAGAATGAAAAGAAATAGAGGTATAGAGACCTCATAAGGGAGTTGCGACGATTGTATCCGGAATATTCTGTCAAACTAATCGTCCTTATCATCGGCGTTCTTGGAGGTGCAAGCTTTCACTGGTTAGTAGTCTGAAAAGCATCCCTGCGTGTGATTAATATGCTAAAACAATTGCGGGAAAAATGCAGAAGGTGGTAGTCCTTGGGTCGCTCCGTATTCTTAGGGTGCACGAGGCTTTTGCCGGATTGTCGTATTGATTCCGTTACAGACTATAACCACCTATCTCACGGTCGAGGGACGTGGTTGTGGCTGAAATTTTACCGCGATTTCGCTGGAAGCAGGTGCAATTTTTCAGATTAGCACCCGCTCCCGGCGAAATCCTGCGGTTGTCCTTATGACAAATTTTTAATTATATATATATTTATACTTTAATTTTGCATTGAATTCTGGTAAGAATTTATTATTTGGCGGCGTTTTTTACCCACTCTTCTTTCGACGATTTATTGTGAGAGATACAATATTTTTCAAGAAGTTGGAAAGCTCGTGGCAGTGTTTTAAGAAATCTATTTTAACTTCAAATTTTTCTAAATGACAAATTATCTAGAGTTTTTACATTGAATTTTGAGGATTTATGTGCAAAACCACATCTTTTTCTGGATGATTCGGCAGAGAACGTTTTAATATTTTCAGTCTTATTCTAGTGGCGTATGTTTAAGCAACCAAAGACTTCTAGTGGATGAACTCTTCAACAGAATCCGCAGAACTTGTTTGTAAAATGTTACTTGAATTTATATAGTGGTTAAAGACGATGCCAGGGTACCGTGGTAAACCTGGCGGCTGATCTGACCGTGCCCATTGTAAGGGGATCGAGCTTGGACCATCTTTAAACCTCTTAGAATTTCATATCATCCGCTTCAACACTTTCGTAGCCGAGTAGAGGTGCGCACATAGGGCGGCGTTAAGATTACTGCTTGCAAGTTAAAACATTCATAATTTTTAACCGCAAACTTGCTTCGATCCTATTCAACAAGTTTCTTGTTAATAAAATTCACTTCGTAAACGAAGCGCTTGAAAGTTCAATTCATGATTTTTCAAGTCTCACAAAAAAATCAACAACTTTTCTGTTTATCAACATATTTAGGTTTTTTCCCTCAAACAGTTTCAGAATACTTAAAAGTGTAATTTAGTACGATTAAAATTTCAAAATTATTCAAATTTTTTCTAAACCTTTGAAAAAATTGTGCAAAATTTAAAAAATTTCCTGAAAATCTTACAGATTCTTTTTTTATCTTAATCTTGAAGTGAAATGTGAATTTTTCAGTATAATAGGTGCTGAGATATCTACGTAGTAGCATAAGTTGTAAATTACCCCAAAATCTTATACAAAAATACATCCAAAGTTGTAGTGTTGGCTTGTTTAAATGAGGGACCTAATTTAAAGGTAACATCGAAACACAATACAGTAGCCTCCGATTGAGCACCACCACGACCCGCCGACTTTCGATACCAAGATCCATGGAGAATAGATAAAAGGAGACCAATCTAGAATGCATGGACTTCACCAAAAACGGTCTCTTTTCTGTTGCCAGAAGTACGCACACACACACATGTGTAAAATCACACTTACGTATAGTTCAAAACTTTCCGAGCGTGGCGTGCCAACCCCACTTGAAAAAATATATAGCCACCTCCATTGTTTTGTTTTGACAGGTCGCCTGAACAAATAAATAATTAATAATCAGACAGCATTTTATGAAATGTTTGTGGAATAAAAAAATATTCGCCATGAAAGAGGTAAGTAGTATGTTTATGAAAATATAAAATTACTTTTACCAACACTATGCGCGCGACAGGTATTCGGCGCGTTCGTAATAAAAACAATAAACATACAACTTACACCACTTTGAAAGTCTTGTACGCTATACACTTGAAACCACACTTATTGGAAACTTTCGCTTTCATGCAGCGATTTTTAATTTTAACATCCTTGTTTTTATTCACAAACTATTAATTGTTCAATCATTATTTATTTACATTTGACTCGCGTTCACATCGGCGGCCATGTTTTTTTAAGTCCGATTGGCACGTCACGCTCGGGAAGTTTTGAACTATACGGAAGTGTGATTTTGCACATGTGTGTGTGCCTACTTCTAGCAACAGAAAAGTGTTCATTTTCAGTTTCACTAGTTTTGTCTCCTTATGCATATTTCCCATGCCAAGATCGCTCGCCTTACAATAGACGGGGATCAGCCTAGCCGTCAGGTACACCATGCTGTCCACTGAGGGGGAATTGAGTCGATATTCATCGTAATTACTCGAAAGTAAACATGGGATTTAACACCACAATCAACCTCCACACTACTGGAAAGACGTCGTGAAAGAGAAATGTTTATTGATATCCTGCGCTGAAAAATCATACCTTTTTATGACAGGAATATGATTTTATCAATAATGCAACAATTTCGAAATATGAATAGTGATTATATTATTGAATTATACTTTGCAATAATAAATCAAGGAAATGTATAAGCGCCGTAACTTTAATAAGTTGTGTTAAAATATCCTCCTTTAACAAAATGTTGACAATTTCTTTGAATGATTGAAATTCCAAATTAATTCATTTTACTTTAAAATCAGTCGCCCTAAGACACATTCCGAGACACTACGTATGTACAGCACTGGATACCTCCCTTCCATTTCAGAAAACATTTCAGGCACAACAGGCTGTCATCTTCGTCTATGAGTGGAAAATGTTATTATCGAGCATCAACACTTTACATAAACTGAAGATTTGAAAAAATAATTTCTGGTAAACATTCGACGATTGCAACTATAGGGGCCATTCACACAATACGTGATACATTTTTTAGGAACTTCTGCCCCCCCCCCCCCTGCGGGATACCTTTTCCATTGGTCTTAACATGGAGAAAGATACTTCGGAAGACCCCTACCCACCCCTACATGTATCACGTATTTTGTAAATGACCCCATATATTATGAACTCTTATATTTACAAAATCTTTAAAATGGACCTTTTTCCTTCATTACTAGAAAAAAAAATATTACAGATATGTCAATAATAAAAACTTTCTTTCCGTAAAAAATGGAAAGAAAAAGTAGCACAAATTGTATAAATCTGTTACAAAATAATTTCATTTTCCACGTCCTGCATGAAAGCATACTGCGTCGCATTAAACCTCATGGTACCGCAAAAAATAATGAAACCCTCGTACTTCATAAACAGGTAGGTCAATTCAAGAAGAATTTTGAAAATATTTGGACGTTTTTTGTGCACTTACCAAAAGAAAGTTTAATCAATTTTACGCTGTGCAAAAATATTTCTTTTCCTATGTATTTAAAAATCGAAAAAAGTTTTAACTTTCTTCCATGAGGTAGAAAGCCTAAGGTTTGTGTATTGGTGAGTACACAGGGTCCAGCAGTAGTGTCAGAACGCGGATATCTCTTCTTCTTTTACTTCTTTGGTGCGTTTCTTTTTAACACTACGTACTCTTGCCAGGAACAGCGAGACCTATCCGGACATAGCAAATTGTATGAATTCATATGGAGTAGTAGTCAATTTGATGGTTAGAAACAAGCTTTGTAGTAGATAGATGGAGTAGTGGCAGAGTAAGCTTGCAGTTTAAGCGGTAGTTGAGTTTGTGAAGAGTAAACATGTAGTAATCATATATTCGTGGGATACGCAAGTCGTTTAAAGTGTGAGATTGAAAGCATAGAGAACAAGCCATACATTTTTAAAATAGTGAAAAAAGAAAGAAAGCAGAAAGCAAATTTTTAAGAGATAGATATAAATTATTCTAGCCACACAAGCCAGAGTTTATAAGAAAGTGTATAGTTAACTGAGTAGGATGGCTATTTGGGGTACACAAAAAAGTCTCCACGCAGAAAGAAGGATACTTCTTTGATTTAATCAGTGATTTCTCAATCATTTTCCGTTGGTCTAGAAATCGAGGGTTAGCCCAAACAAGATGTAGAATGTCCTCCGTTTTATCTCCACAGGGATATGAGAAGGAGCCTGTAAAGTTGACTCTGGCTAAGCTATCTGCTAGGGCGTACAGATTAAACGTGATCTGTTAATTATATCATGTCTACTTAAATTGGTGTTAAAAACCAAGGTTTAGGGGATTCGGCGCAGTCGAATTTAAAATAGTAAAGGCCTATATTTCTATTTTTGCTCTCATTTATTAAGAATATATTAGAGGTTTTTACAAGTTGAGTGGAAATTAATTCAAAGAGGTCTGTAGGATAGATTTTGTCATCCAAAGAAGAGCTATCCGTGTAAGCTAGCTTAGAATGTTTGTCTGCAATCTCATTAGCAAAGATTCCTTTATGACCAGGCATCCAGTAAAAGTAAATGAAAGTGTTTTTAGATTTAGTTTGATGGAGGAGGTTCCTAATTTTATAGATGTAGAATGAGTTACATTTCAGGTTCTTGAAGTTAAGAAAGGAAGAAAAAACACTTAGTGATTGGGTTTCGGTTTTTAAAGCCATCTGTAAAGAAGATTAAGTCATCTTTATGGTTATTTTCTATGAAATTTCTAAATTCTAAATTTGGTTGTGGACTTTTTTGTAGTTTCTCCCCCAACTGAAAGATGTTCAAATTGGATGGAGTAATTAAGCAGATAATTTATAGGGGTGGCGGAGTAAATAATCTGGAGGGTATATTTCTTCAGCTCCGCAGTTCTTTCAGCTCCGAAAACATTAATGGTTTAGGGGGGGGGGGGGATACGGAAACCTAGGACCAGTCTTAAAACTCTATTTTGTAGTTTTCAAATTTTATCGAATATTTTGGTGTGATAAATAGACGCGGTAAAATTTCAGCCACAACCACGTCTCACGACCGTGAAATAGGTGGTTATAGTCTGTAACGGAATCAATACGACGATCCGGCAAAAGCCTCGAGCACCCTAAGAACACGGAGCGACCCAAGGACTACCGCCTTCTGCATTTTTCCCGCAAGTGTTTTAGCATATTAATCACACGCAGGGATGCTTTTCAGACTACTAACCAGTGAAAGCTTGGCACCTCCAAGAACGCCGATGATAAGGACGATTAGTTTGATAGAATATTCCGGGTCTCTATACCTCTCTTTCTTTTCATTCTCTTTAGCTATGATCTTTTTGTCAGCTGGCCTCAAAAATTCGATAACGAACATGGTTCGCTTCTCGGAGTCAAGAAGAACCATATCAGGCCTCGAGGGTGCAACAGAAACAATTGTCGAGAATATAAAGTTCCAGTATATGCGGCACTTCTCATTCTCGACAATTGACTCGATTTCCCTAGGAGCATTTAATGCCGCAAGAGTGTCAGAGATGTTAATAAAGCACTTTTAGTGCCGCATTGTGTCTTTGAATGTAGGTCGTTGCCGCGAGAGTTGGACAAGTAGATAGTATGTGGGCTAAATGCTCGGGGTGTGTATGGCAAGCCCTGCAGCTATCATCAAGAATGTCTTGGCTCAAAATGTGGCGACGGTATGTTAAGGTGACAATGACACCGTCTTGGCATGCAAAAATGAAACCCTCTGTACCAGACTTCAATCCGGGCGATTTAAGGAAAGCAAACGTTAGCTCACAAGGCATTGACTGATCCTTCACATTTCTGTGGAAGATACCGTGCATCCTCTTATCGAGGAGCTGTTCACGAAAGTTTTTCTCTTGTGCTTTCTTAATCCGGGCTTTCAGAAGTGAGTACTCGAGATAGATAAGATTTGATGTATTTTGCTTCCCCCTAATACTGAAGTTAAGTCCGAGTGTTTCAGCAGCCACTTCCACTGCTTTGTACAGAAACGCTCCTTTGCCCACTTCTTCGTGATTCCTGACCATTTTAAGAAGGAGATCTCTTACATTTGCAACTCTATGTGCTGTACCCAGAATAATCCTGTTGTGAAGACATTCAAGACTCAATATTCCGCGACGACCTTAACGGCGTGAGATGTACAGTCGCGGAACGGAAGACCTAAGATGCATGCTTATATATATATATATTCATTTGTGTTTATTTCTTGTTTATTTAAGGCCTAAATCTTTGAATTTATAATAAAAAGGGAGGACCCCCCCCCCAGACAAAAGTCTCTGCGTTGTTTGTAGTTTTTAGATTTAAAATTTCTTTTCCATCACAAAATTATAATAAATTGATATGCATTACTTACCTTTCAGTAGGTTTCCGGGATTTCTATTATCTGCAAAACGAAACACAATTTTAAAAAGAACAAATATTCAAAATTTAGAATTTTCTATTTATTTTTTCTCCATCCTCCGGGTACACGACCGGTACTTCTGGAGTCTTTTTTAAACTGAATTAAAGGATGAAGCGAGAACTACATGTTAAATATGGACCTATGGACACAACAGGCATCTTTTGCGTGAACATTAATAACTTTTAGTCACTTTTTTGTTGTTAAAAATTGGTTACTTTTAATTACTTTTTAGCTTAAATCAGTCAGGTTATGTAATGCTATGTGCCAATTTAAAAATACCCAGAATCACTAATGCTCATCCCATAGATATATGTGTTCTGCCGTTACTGGGGTCCAGGGGGGCAGACCCGACGAAAATAATATTTACAAGTGCTTAGGTGATACACGTGTCACAAGTTTCATCGATAAATGATTGGCAATGTAGAACAGTCACTTATCTTGTAGGCTACATGGAAAAAACTATTAAATATTATTATTATCAATCCGGTCGATATGCAGGTTTCTTGTATTGGTACGGTAGAAACATTGCATAAAGTCCGTTTCTAGAAGAATGTCAACGAATAAGAGTTTATATTACAGCGATCTCTATTTTTATTCAAAATAACTTATTCTTCTTGTTGGATATTATTAAAGGTAATTTTTCCAATACAGCTTGTTATAAATAATTAAATTACCAGATCATTGTTTTTTATCTGATTAATACTTATAGAAATATGATATAAAATAATGTAGAACTCGAAATGAGAAAAAAATGGATCAATTCAACATCTTATTAACTTTAAAAAGATCCTTGACTCTTAAGTGGTTGGCGCTGCCCCCCCCCCCCTTACCGTGCTTGGCGATTCTGCATATCTTGCATAAAAAGCCATCCTGATGCCTCTGTTTAAATCAACCCAGATAACAATTGGTGCGCAGGATGCGCGCACTGTGGAGGCATGTGTGCGGATTAATCCGCACGACGTGCGTTCCGATCAGCACTCAGATGCGCCATCCATGGAGGCGCATATGCGACGCACGCCGTGCGACGCACGCGCGTGCGTGAATGGAGCAAACACTCGGTTTGTGTGGGTTGACTATCCTAAAAGTATTTTTTTATATTGAAGGAGGTAAATAAAAAGGTTGCATTAAATAAATATATTGGTATTTATTAACAAAATAGCACGCCTATAGCGAGGATGGTGGAAAAAAACCCACAATCGCGATCGACTGTCCTCAAATTTTCATTTATTCCCAGGTGATAACACTACGTGCGGAAACTCTAGAAACTACGAGAACATGTGATGTAAATTTTGAACCGGTATAAATATAACCTATTAATGCCGTTGTGGAATTGCAAACTGTTTGTGCTTAGTGGAAAAAATTGTTGTGCAAAGTGTCAGTGCTGAAAAACTATATGATAACTGATAGAACAATGTCGCGTTGTTTTTGTGAGGGCTGTGATTCGGGTATTAGGGCACAGAAAGAGAGTTTTTAGACGTGAAATCCTCAATATCTGTACTTGCGTTCTATTGTTTTTATATACCTCCTCTTGTTCTAATGGCATTACTCATATAAGTGTATAAATTATACAAGCATCATCACTGCGTTCGCGACACGAACTGACACTTGACATAACCAAACTTAACCTATAAACACACACGATACTCCATAGCAGACGACAATTTTTGATTTTATATTTTCACTGACGGGAAGCTGTAATCTGGGATGGCATAAAACTCTGACGACAGGCGATCGCGAACTGGTGCCTGTCGAAATACATGACGTGCGGTCTTCTTGTAATACTTTGTGATTCTCACAAAACTAGAACCGGCACACACCGACGCGTTGCAATTTTGTAAAAGACACTGGGCTAGCCGGTAGCTTGCCGACTAGTTCCACACAGTCCCTTGTGCGCAGAAAATGGCGGCGTAAAGCAAGAGTGAAAGAGATTGGTAGATCTATTCATCTCTTTCACTCTCAGGATTACAAAAAATAAAGATTCTCTATCTCTTTCACATCTATGATATTCTGCTTTGTGATTCTGTTGCGCTACACCTACAGGACGGCACCTTTATAGAAAAGGCAATCTATAGCTTTCATAAGCATGAAATAACAAATTTTGTTAATTTATAAGTTAAACATTTTGTGCCTCCACTGGGTACTCATGTTGCGCGCATGTACGCGCCGCAAAATCTCGTCACAGGGTGATTGTAAACATACTCGCATTGGGCCACACCTTGTGCCCGCACTTCAGTTACAATCACAAAATATGTGCGAACATGATGAATTTTGGCATGCATGTTATGCGCGGATCGATGTGCGCGTAACATGCGCGCACGAATTGTTATCTGGGAATGTACACTGCACACTACGCTCCTCCGCCAGGGTCCTCAGTGTTGGCAAGTACATAACCTCATTTTTGAAACATAATAATTATTAACAATTCTGCAGAATGCGTTATAGTAATTGGAAATAATAATTGTGTCTGGACTGAGAAGAAATACTGAACATCATAATGAAATCCAATGGAAGGATTTGTTTTTCGAGCGAAAGAAAGGACAGAAAATTTTTGCAGTGTAGTTTGATTTTGTCGAAAATATAATATAACTTCAAACTTCTTTAACATTTATTCAAATTTTAAGAATATTTAAATATTGGTATTTGGCGTTAGAGTTACGAGACGAATAAAATAAAAGTAATATAACTCGAATCGATAAACATAAAACTCTGAAAAATTGTACAGAATTATAAATTCTGTAGTATTGTGATCCTCGATACATTTTTTTACTATTTACTGCAATGAAAAGTTGAAAAGCGAACACGGGAAACACGACCCACATCAAGAAGAATAGATTATTTGAGGTATTTTTCGAAATTGACGTATGCGCACTAAAGTTTCCATTTTGACGTAATATACATCCAATCGCGTAGAAAACAATAGAAAGAATATACTCGGTAATATACGCGTAGAAAACCACCTATAATACGTGGATTATTATACATTACCAACCCTAGCATTCGCTACCAAGCTACACTAAGTATGTATATATGCGGATGTAGAGAACTTAAAATGGCGGAGTCAATCAGCGAGCAGTACACTAGTCTGCCACACTGTCCCAGAACCCTCGGTTTTAGTAAGATTACATGCATGCCCTCTGTAATAGTACGAGCGGATCTGTGTACAACCCAAACGGGATCTTTCCTCCGGTCGACTATCTTCGCCGCATTTCGGCTTATTTCGGAAGTTGCATGTTTGTGGCTACTGAGCAATGTCTTTGGCGCGATTTTTGAATTTAAAAAAGTGGATTTTAGTTTTTTACTGGGAGTTTTTACAACTTATGTAAATAAAATATAATTCAATTAATTTTTTGTACTTTTTATTAATTTTTTTATTGCACAATATAGTGTTTCAACATATTTCTCGTGTTTTATTATACCTATATATATATATATATAATATACTATACATATATCAAAATTTTCAGTCAATGTAAACATTTGAGAAAATGTCTAAGTTTAGTGTTATCACATAAAGTTTTTGGGATATATTTTTTAAATTAAATTCTAAATAGAATTTTGTTCATCCCTACATAAGTCTTGAGCTATCCAATAAAATATTTCAGTAAAAAAAGTTCATTAATTTCTTAATTCAGTTATCCCACCTAATAATAGAAATTATCTTGTCGCAAAAGTCGCCATCATTGACCACATATTTTATTTACATTTATTTATTCGCTGCAAAATATGTGTGGTCAAAATGACAAGGCACATTCATTGTTTTGTTCACTTTGCTCTTATTCACAGGCTCTAATAAACGTTTCCGCGTGCGAAAAGATTTTTTTGTGGAGTGAGGCCGTTGGGGTTTAATTTTCGCATTGTTGGAATGTACAGCAATTGGGTCAAAGGACAGCACACTGGATGTACCATCGTTATTGCATAATTTCTGGATTTCTTGAAGATATTTTTCGGTTGCTTGAAGCACCGTAGGAATTGCATCACCCGAAGCCTTTGTTGCTATGTTGGATGCCATATCCATCAAGGTTCTTTTATTTTTAATTGATTGGATACATTTCTTCTAATTTTTAATAAATTTCTATTTGTTTAAACAACTTTTATTTGCTCAATCAGTTATTTTTCGATAACTAAAAAATGAAATAAAATAGGACACATACAATTAATTAAGATTTTAATATTACTTTGGTAAAAGTAATTATTCAAAGAAATTATATTTGTTTAAACAATTAAAAAATGGTTAATGTATTCTTTTTATACACTATACAGTCAGAAACATGACTCCATGTATACTATTTTATTTCATTTCTTTAGTTATCGAAAAGAACTGCTTGAGCAAATAAAGATTGTTTAAACAAGTAGAAATTTATTAAACATGAAAAGAAATGTATCAATTTTCATAAATTTTGAAAATAGACGATAAATAATTGTTTAAATAATTACATAATGTTTTGAGAAAAATTTACTACTCCAAACAATAACAAAAAATTGCATTTAAATCAGAAAAAACGATTATTTTTTACATTTTTTGGAAATATATCTTTAATTATTAAGAAGTCAAACAAAATATTCAAATTGTCCATGAGAAATTATTTGTACGAAAAACACGACGAAAATTGCTAAAAAGTAAAAATGTAGTTTTTTAATATTTTTGGGTGATATCTGGGGCGCTGCAGGGAGGATACAGGCGGGTTGGAAATAAAAGTGATTTGTTTTGGATTTATTGAAAAGTAATTTTATCAACTTAAAATTGAACTAATTCAGTTGAATATTCCACCACTGTAGTTAAAAACTCATCTCTTAAAATTAAACATTATTGACTTATTAAACTGGAAGTCTAACTAGCTCAGTTAAATAATCCATAATTTTAGTTACAAATTCATCTTTTTAGTTGAAAATGATTTCTTTTAAGGTATGGTGGGTTTGACTTATTAACTCTGAATTGTTGACCAGAATTGTTAAATAAATTCCTTAAAATTATTAACATAATTGTTTAAATAAATAATTTAAAAAAAATGAAAAATGCGCTTGGAGATATTGCCGAGAAGAATCCAGAACTATCTTCACTTTTTCTTTAGGACTTTTGGTTTCCATTATTTGACTGAAAAGAATATATTAAGAATTGTTATTTAAATTCATGAACTTTAGTTAAAAATTCAAAGTTCAATAATTCTAAATTAAGGTTATTATTTAAATCTGTAGAAACTTATCCCATTAAGTAATTAATTATTCTTCATTAAAGTTACTTTCATGAATGAGAAAAATGTATTTTATTTTACATAGTAATAGTACTATGTTTAAATATTTACGTATATACAAGGACTAAGAACAAACATTATTTATAATGAACTCGCGAAACGATTTAAATATACCTACTGCTGCAATTATTTTTTTCAGTTTTTGAAACGATGCAATACATATATAAAACAAAAGTCGTACCTTCTATATATTTAAAGTGTAGAATTTCAGTTTCCATGTTAACATTATGGCAAGCAGAAAGATATGGTCGTGTAGATCTTGATACACTCTGTACGATGTATTGCACTTAAGGCACCTTATTTTCGGCCTTGTACGATAATTATGTTTCATTTCATGGACCTCATTCATATGTCTGTACATTAAACTGTCACTTGTTTTGCACTAAATTAAAAAATGTATAGACACATTTTTTCTACGTAATCGATATATGATTAGCCCCTTATAAATAAACATTTTTGTTAAGGTAATTGTGCCGAAAATAAAATCTATTAAAAGAAAATAGTTTTTCTACGTTCATAAGAATAATAACATAAAGATAACGTTGTTGTAAAAAATAATTATATTTGAAGATTATTTAGTTGTTGTTTTTTTACTTGAAAACAGTAAAGTTGTAGGAAATGTTTTTCTTCGGAAAGTAATCCACGATTTATTAAAATTTAACCAGTTTCACAAAATTGGTAAGAAGCGATAATAATTACAAAAAATATTGTCCAAATAATTGAAGCAAGTTTAATGTATAGATTAAAACTCAAGATAGCTATAGCGTCCAAGAAACCAAGTTTGTCTATATAATTTGCTGTCTTAAATGGAAAAATTATTTGAAATTTAAAATATTCTTTACTTTCGGCTTACTTTAAAAACAGATTTGAAGCTGATAACTTCTCTAGTACAGGTTCGTCTTCCGATGAATGAAACAATTTGATATGTTTCACTAAAGTTTTACGAGCAGAAAACTGTTTCTCGCACATTTCACATCCAAATTTCTTCTTTCTTGTTCCTGGTATAATATTATGCACATTTTCAAGTTGTATTAAGTTAAATTTATTGGAAAAAGTAACAGTACAGGCTTCCGATTTTTGCATGTTTGCATTTGCGTGGACAAAACTTGACTTTAAAAGATAGCCGACCGGAGGAAAGATCCCGTTAGGGTTGTACACAGATCCGCTCGTCTGTAACAGCGGGAGTAAAAAGTTTTATCGTGCACGCCGACGCATGAGACTATGGCAGCTAATAGAGTTGCTTAACGCTGTCGCTCTTGTTTTTACGTATAACCAGTTGTTACGGAGGTAAGACCAAGGAGGGAAGTACGAATTTTGGGGTGCCAAAGTAAGGGTTACGACACAATGAGACAATCGTATTATGAAAGGTAAAAGAACTTTATTACCACTTACAGTCGTCGTACTTTAGCCGGTAATCCTTGGCAAGTATTGACCGGCAGTTTAGGGCGGATATTCCGGAACTGAGGAGTTGACCCTGGTCTGAGAAATGGATCTGTGAGTAGAGGCCCTTCCTGGTTGGCGTTGAGGCAACTTGGTCTTGAGGGAGACGAATAATTCCCAGGGTGAGAGGATACCCGTAGGCACTCGCGAGAGAAAAGCGGATCAAGAACAGGGTTCCAATCTGAGCCCATAATACGGCTGAATCAGCCAACAATGGTATGTGCGCTGCCCGACGCTTCGGGACCCCTCGGAGATTTTCGCCTCGGCTTGGATACGGCCCGGTAACCCTTTCGTGCAGGGCCGTCACGAGCGCCATCTTATTGTAGCAATTCTGATACACCCCGCTCCTCCACGGGGGTTCGGGTTTATAACTGAGACCTGATCTAGTTCCCTGTCCAGTTTTGTTACTGTTTGGTGGCCTATGTGTAAGTCTAATTCTAACGTATCATCTCTTGTTTTTCTTTTTGGGTTAGTGTTAATAGTGTTAATATCCAGTAGGTTTTGAATTCTTCTGTTCATATATTCCCAACGCCATTGTGTGAACGTTTTTTCGTTGTCGTCTGGATTTGAATAGTTATTTCGGTACCTGAAGGGTATGTCGTTGCAAAAGGAGCCGTGTGTGATGTAAATTGGTGTAGGTAGTCTGTTTTTAAGAGATGCAGTGCTTTCGATGATTTTTCGGTTATTGTTATCCTCGATGGTTATCGGTTTCTGTAACATTTAATTTAAAAAAAAGGTTTTTTTGTTTAGAGCCGTGTGTGAATGGAGTTTTATTTTATTTTTATTTTATTTTTTGTGCATCCTGGCACAGAAAAATAGAGTCACAATGCATTAGAAATATCAGTTGATAGAAACCTGGCGCCCCCTACTCGCCCTTATACCCGTTATGACCATATTATTGACTATTATTTACTGTGTAGTCATAGGGAATATAATTATATAAACTCTAGCATACAATCCAACCCGTTTTGCATTTGTGTAATGCAAAAAAGTACTATATAGGCGATTTTAATTCGGTTTCCAAATCTTCCGCGTTCGAGATCTTGCGCTGATTGGTCAAAGGCTTCGAGATTCTGAAGACTTGCGCAAAATATACGTATAACTAAATTCTCAAGAAAGGATATCTTCCCCAGGATTCACCGCGCATTTCAAATAAATAATTAGTTACGAATTAAAAACAATGTAACACAATATTAGAATGTGTTCACAAAAATTCTCGGGGCGTGGTTTCTTTGGGAAATTTGTCTTGAATCTTTGTTTGAGAAATCTTTTTTATTTATTGAAATCATTGAATTATTTGAAATATATAATTAGTAAAAAAATCTTTTAAAATGTTTTGAAACCTTTTCAAATCTTCCAAATGTTTTAAAATCTTAAAAATTCGGCGAAACTCACGGAAGATGATGTTCCAGGTGAAAAATTAGTGCACGAATCAGTAGAAAAGCACAGTTGAAACGATGTCCTAAATGTAGAAAACCACCATTAAAATGAAAAAAACGTGATTTAGTGGAAAGGTTAGTTGAGGTTTTGTATGGCAGGTATAAATATTTTCTTTTATACAAGATTTGCAGTTCAGAACTTTGTTTGAGTAAATATTTATTATTCATACAAATATAAAGTAACACAATATTATATTTTCTACTTCTCTTTTTCAAGTTTATACAGTAAAAAGCCATTTGTTAGTGATTACCTGGTACAAGGAATGTACTAACAAATTTTCCTTCTTTCATATAAACTGGTTATAAATACATAAATATAATAGTTTTGCGTACTCAAGTGAAAGTATTAAATAGATTTTATTTTTATAAAAAAATTTGGGAGGTTCAAAACCCCGATAACAATGCTTCATTTAATATGTAAGCAAATGTTAGCAAAGAAAGAAAATATTAATACCTGCCAAGCACAACCTCAACTAACCTTTCTACTAAATCACTTTTTTTCCTCTTAAAGATCGTTTCCTATATTTTATCCATCATTTAAGCTGTTTAACACTGCACTCTTCCACCGATTTGTGCACTAATTTTGCTCCTGGAACATCATCTTCCGTGATTTTTTCCGGATTTCAAAACATTTTTTAAAGACGATAGGCGTCGCTTGCTCGCCATACTTTTCGCACTTTTTTTCTGAATAGACATAAAAATTTGTTTTCTTTAAACTCTGATTTATTTACACATTTATTTTTCGTTGTTATTTTTATTTATAATATTTTCCATATATTTCTACACAAAACTGTTTGAAAAAAACGGAAATGACGTAAAATCCTGACACGTGCGCACTGTCGACGTCTAGAATTTTTATAATACGGATTACAATTTTCGTTGCAGATAGTCAAAAGCGTTTGATTCCCAGATTTTATTCAATAAGTAAAATAACAGATTTTATCACCAATTAATTACGTACAACCTGCCGATATTGACTTTATTTAATTATATAAGATCGAAGTACAAAACGATTTTGACACTTGTCAAACGTCAAATATCACTCACGTACCGTTACATTAGTGAAAACCAACTCCAATTTTTAAGAAAGAACTTAATGCACGTCCCGGCTGTATTTATGAACAATTTTAATGCTGTGTTACATTTTTTTTTAATTCGTAACTAATTATTTATTTGAAATGCGTGGTGAATCCAGGGTAACATAACCTTGTTCCCGAATTTGGTTATACGTATATTTTGTGCACGTCTTCTGTCTCGAAACCTTTGAGCAATCGGCGCAAGATCTCGAGCGCGGGAGATTTGGAAACCGAATTAAAATCGCCTATATAGTACTTTTTTGCATCACACAAATGCAAGACGGGTTGCGTTGTATGCTAGAGTTTATACAATTATATTCCCTATGACTACATAGTAAACATCCTTACTGTATATGCATATATATCGTTTTAAATCCACGATTTGATCCAGGATTCGGTTGGTGTGCAAAGTTCTGCACCACCGACAATGGCCTCTCAACCCTCTACATGTGTGCGTCGAGTGGATATCGTAGGTATACCGCACGCACAAAACCTGATATCGGCTTTGACTAAGGCAGATTTGGAATTCAGTTCAGATGGTTAGTATTTACCCCGAGTAAAACTATTCGATCGAAAAGCAAACTATTTTTGACAGCTACAATCTGAGAAATAAATGAGCCAATTTTGTGTTTTTTAACTGTCCAGTATTTGACCTTAAAATCCGTTTGTACATTGTGTCTATTTGTGCTACAATTATTATCCATAGTTGGTTAAATTTAATGCCAGATTAAGCAAATATGCAAATGCCTCAATGAATTATAGGTTATGTTTCTATGTTTGCCTTTCAGCTCTACTCTTGTCATCATTGTTTTCAGGTTTTTTTTCAGAATTATCATTCCAGTTGCGATCGAAAAATCATTGGATTATCAAAATCAACTCCTAAGTATTTGACTTAAAAAAAAAAGAAAGTCAGCCAGATATTTTAAGTGACCAAAAATTAAAGAACTGCACAAGTTAAAGCCGAGTGGCCACTGTCTGGAAAAACCGGAAATTATAGCCGATATTTTTCAACACCAAGAAGTACGCTAAAGTTTAGAGGAAAATCAACTATTTAAAAATTAATCTTTTTTGTCGAATTTTAACTATGATTAAACATTAATTTTTTGTCTAGAAAATTAGACTTAGAGGAAAATAAATTTATTCTGTGCAAATTTCACTATTTTATTTGAAATGCCTTTTTTAGTATACAATTCAGCTTTTTGGATAAAAATGTAACTTGCTGTTTAAAAATTTAACTATTTTCTTGAACATTATTCCATTTTCGACAGAAGGTTTCATATTTTAAGTTAAGAACTCTATTTTTAATTTGAAAATTTTTACTATCAAATTCTGGGTTAAGAAATTATCTCTTTTGTTTACAAATTCAACTACTTTGTTGAATATTTAAAGAAATGAGATTAATTTCGAACGCGGAATTTAATAGTAAAAATTTTCAAATTAAAAAAGGAGTTTTTAATTCAAAAGATGAAAGTTTCTGTCGAAAATAGAATATTACGAAATATTACGCGAAGAAAAATAGCAATCGATTTAAATTATTTATTAAATAATTATTTTATTGATGTTCCTTTTAACAGTTCGTGTATTTTACTTTTAGATAACGTCGTATAATAATAAATAATTAGAAAAAGAGCACTTAAAATTTGTCACTTCAACTTTTCTGAACTGTAACTTATGAGGATGGCTTTTTCACCGAGTTTCAACTTGTCGGTTTAGCGCAGTGGTTAGCACTCCCAACTGCTAGGCGATAAATTTAGTTATAGATATGTAGGTTTGATACCCCGTAGCGTTAGAAATTGTATTTGTAATATAATGTTTTAAAATGTAATATATTTATTCACTCTTAACAGGACTATTAATATTTGCAGTCAAAATACTCGCAATCAATTAATATTTATTTTTTAATACCTTTTTTGTCATATCGTTAGAGTATAGCAGTATGGTACTAGTTAGCATTGACGCAGTACTTCGCCCAAGTCGAATTTCCTATTGTGGTAGTACTGTGCCAGTAGCGATATCCAGTGCTGGCCTAACACTGACAGCCCAGTACAAGATAGTGTTATCCCAGAGATATGCCAGTACAGGTGCCAGCAGTGGCAAAAAAACCAAGAGGGCTTTCATGGTGGCAACCATGAGGGATCCATGAGGGAAGCGCACGTTGGGCCCCTATGGATGAGCATGTCGTTGCCATAAGGAATCACGCCTGGATAGCCCTCATGGATTCCACAAGGCATGAGGACAATCCATTTGAACCCTGACGGGGGCTTTCTTCATTTTTCCACACGGGAATAACAAAAAAAATTTACAAAATAGTTACATTTTCAGAAAACAAATTTTTTAAACTAAATTGATAGATCATGAACAAAAAAACTAGATTTTTAACAAAGTAGTTCCACTTTTAACCAGAAAAGTTGAAAAAATCGTTAAAAATCTTCGAAATTGCTTTAAATTATTGAAATGAATTAAAAATTCCTTGGAATGTTTTAAAACATCCTACAATATTTCAAATCCTTTAAAATCTCATATTAAATTACTGTAATCAATTGAAAATTTCTTGAAACCTTTTAAAATACTCTAAATATTTCGAAACCTTTAAAATCTTTTAAAACACCTTGACATCATCAAAAATAACTTTTCATAATAAGAATTAAGTGAATAGCTTTATTGAGCAAATTTTTTCACTGGACAAAACAGTACACATAAAAAAATACACTACAGTAATTACCTCTCGCTATAAATCTATCAATTTCTGTAAATGAGGGTTGGAAATTCCTTAACGTCTTTTAAAACTTCCTCACATATTTAAAATCTTTTGAAATCCCTTCAAATTTTTTAAAAGCTTCTGATTGAAATTTAGAAAACAGAAAAATTTAAAAACGTTAAATATTGAAATGTTAGTAGATTAGCGTTTTGAAAATAGGATAAATAAAAATTCAAAGCTTTCGAAATTTAATCTTTAAAAATTTTCAATTATGAAATATGAATAATTTTCAACTCAATGGTAATTTGTAGTAAAACTTTAATTTAATATTTTAACTAATTTAAAAATATTTCAATATTTTACGTTTTAAAATTTCTATCTTTTCTAAATTTCAATCTAAAGCTTTAGAAAATTTCAAGTTTATTTTAAAAAAATGCAAAAGTAGTTTAAAAATCTTTTCATGCAGTTCAAGGTATGTCAAAATATTTGGAAGGAATTGCAATATTTGAGAGTATTTAATAGTTTTCAAAGAAATTTCTAAATGGTTACGGTAATTTAATATGAGATTTTGAAAGATTTGATATATTTTAGTCTATTTAACAGATTCCAAGGAATTTTCAATTGATTTCAAGAATGTAGTATGCTATTTTCAAAGATTTGAAATATTTTACGGTATGTTTAAAATGTCAAGGAACTTTCAAGAGCTATGGAAATTTCCAAGGGATTTTAAACGATCTTAAAGGGTTCGAAATATTTAGAGTATTTTAAAACGTTCCAAGGAATTTTTAATTGATTACAGTAATTTAATATGAGATTTTAAAGGATTTGCTATATCATAGGAAATTTTAATAGATTCCAAGGAATGTTCCATTGATTTCAGTAAGTTAGTATAAGATTTTGAAGGATTTGAAATATTTCAGGTTATTTTTAATATTGCAAGAAATTTTCAAGAGGTTTGAAAAGTTTCAAGAAATTTTAAAGGATTTAAAATATTTTAGGATGTTTTAAAAGATTCCAAGGAATTTTTAATTAATTTTAATAATTGAAAGCGATTCGGAATTTAAAAATGTAGATTTTTTTTGGTTGATGATTTTTGTATCGAAAATTAGTCTAGGTAGAAAATAAATTTCTTTGGTGCAAAGTTCATGTATTTGATTAAAAGTGCTTCTTTTTAGTATACAATTCAGCTTTTTGGATGAAAATTAAATATTTTGTTGAAAACATTTAATTTTTTTAATCCATTTATTTTATTCGAAATTTTATTTCTTTGCAGAAAACTAATTGTTTTAGTTGAAAGTTTACTTATTTGTATTAAAAGTTAGACAACTTGTCATTAATATTAACATTAATAATATATACAATCAGAGGTATAATAGTAATAATATCCATATTATATACACCTGAAAAACATAACCTCAAAATCAAAGCATGCATGAAATTAAAAATCGCGCGAAACATCAAAATCGCCAATTTCTTCAATTTCTTTCAAATGGGGATCGAGATATAAATAGTAGAACACCGAAGTTTTCCGAAGCTTTCAGATCGTCAATCATCGTGTAGCAGAAAATCTGAGAAAACCGAAGTTCGAGTCGTGCATTCATGGGTAAAATACCAACCATCTGAATTCTAAATCTGCCTGAGTCAAAACCGATATCAGATTGTGTGCGTGCTGTATACCTACGATGGCCACGCGACCCACCCATGTGAAGGGTTGAGAGGCCACTCTCATTTACCCATTTACCTCATGTCTGTCATTATCGGTGGTGCAGAAGTTTCCACACCGACCAAGTCCGGATCAAATCGTGGATTTAAAATTATATATTTATATATCAATAATATGGCCATCGCGAGTATAAGGGCGAGTAGGGGGCGCCAGGTTTCTATCAACTGATATTTCTAATGCATTGTGACCATGTTTATCCTTCGTATGTCCTTTTCGTGTTGTTTTTCCCGTTCTCTATCCTGTTGTTTTTGCATCTCTTTTCTCTCCAGTTCCCTCGCTTGGTGGTTAAAATGTAGTTGTAATTTTCGATTGAAATCTTTTGCTTTCTCCACGAATTCCAGACTAAACGGTAGTCGGTAGTCGACTGTGAACCTTACATAACGCCTTATACGTATTATTTCGCAAGCTCAGGGAGGACGATTGCCCTCCTCTGCATCCGCGCCTGCCTGCTCCTCTACTCCAACAGTTTCCTTGCGATGAAGGGGTCTCGCTGTTGTTGGCATCTTTAAGAAGTTTTCTAATGTGGCGGTGGGGACGGTATTTGATTTCCGCTTCCGGTATTCTGGCCTTTCTTAGGTTTGGCCGTTTTATGGCTTGGCAGTTATGCAGATGGATGCTCATTGTTTCTTGCAAAATTGCGTTCTGGCAGTACCAGCACTTGTTCGTGGAATCCATTATCTGAAAGTAAATATCGGTATTGTCTAATTTGTTCTTAATATCTAATGAGTCAGAGTACCTCAGGTGGATTAAGTCGATTTTTTAGTTTAGAGTTATAAGTCAGTTTTTTATCTTAATACTATTGATACTTTGCCTTTTTGCCATTTTTTAAGTTTAAGTTTTCTGGTTAAATTTTTTTTATTTTCCCTAAGTTAAGTACCACTACCTGTATTTAAGCTGTTTAATTCCAAATTGTTAACGTTCCATTTGTCTATGCTTTTTCATTTATGGTTTTTTAGTTCGTAGATTGTTGGGGAGATTTTCTTTTTAATGATAAATGGGCCTTCGTATTGGTCTTATAACTTACCTGTCTTTTTATTCGCTTTATTAGACAGTTTGATTGCCTTTTTTAGGACCCTGTCTCCTATTTTGAATTTTATAGGTCTTCTTCTTAAATTATAACTGTTCGCTTGTCTTTTATTAGGTACGCCCTACCGATAGAAATCTCTGAGTATTCTCTAGCGAAATAGCCTGGCCCATTGTAGACTATAAGCTGAGTCGATTTGAAACAATTTAGTCTCGGAGATAGTCTATGAGATTAGGGTCCTTTTCAAGGTCCTTTTAGTGATCTTTTTGAGAGTGGTGCGACGGTAATATAATGTTCCTTTCGTACTCGTCACTTACCGGGCGGGCAGAGTTATTTACAGTAGTTGGCCGTCGCTAATCCGACTCCCTTTTTAAATTTCTCTTCAAATTATTAACACTTTTTTTAATTAATGAATTTTCTCATTATACTTATTTATAATTATAACTTATATACTAATATACAATTTTCTAATTGGATTAAAAAATGTTGTCTTTTTTGGTGTATCTTATTCCATTTACGAGAAACGTCGTATTTATTCCAATTTTAAGCATTTAAAAAAAAGGTAGATATCTGAAATCATCGAAACCCGTAGATTCCGAATTATTATGTTTTAGGCTGTTAACTATGAAATAAAAAAAATCTACTTCTAAATTTTAATCCGAAAGCTTAACAAAGGACCCTTGAGTGTCGGCTACTCTATTGATATAGCCCCTCTGCTTGTTATTTATGATCGAATTCTTATTTCAATTTCAGCGTCTCTGATTTTTATTTATGATCGTATTTCTATTTCAATTTCGGAAAGAACATTTTAAAGCCACTAAAACATTTAAAAGAACTACCTGGATCTTTGAATACGAGGTGCATTCAAAAAATAAGGTGACTTTATGGTTTTCTCAAAAAATATTCATTTATTCCTCAATATTTATGCTGTCCCCTTCAAAGTAATCCCCCTCAGATATAATACACTTGTGCCAACGCTTTTTCCAATCATCGAAACATTTCTGATGATCATTTTGTGGTATAGCCTTGAGTTCTTTGAGCGATGCAGTTTTTATCTCCTCAATCGTTAAAAATCGATGTCCTTTCATGGGTCTCTTCAGTTTTGGGAAAAGAAAGAAGTCACTGGGGGCCAAATCCGGTGAATATGGAGGCTGAGGCATGACTGTGGTTCTGTTTTTGGTCAGACAATCTTTCACAAGCAACGATGAATGAGCAGGTGCATTATCGTGATGCAAAAGCCACGAATTGTTTTTCCAAAGTTCCGGACGTTTTTTGCATGGCATGAGCCAACCGATATGCCAACATCTTCAGCAACTTCTCTGATGGTAATTCGGCGATTTTTCAATACCATTTCTTCCACTGCTTGAACGTTTTCATCTGTTGTTGACGTGCTGGGACGTCCAGGGCGAGGTTCGTCTTTGACATCCTCTCGGCCTTCTTGGAACAGCTTGTACCACTTATACACATTTTTCTTACTCAGAGTAGATTCACCGAATGCAACTGTCAACATTTCAAGAGTCTTAGAGCACTGGATTCCATTTTTCACACAAAATTTTACGCCTCTGCCAGAAAAACAACACGAGCTATATAGTCAAAACTGTGAACATATGATCGTGACGAGTCTACCAACACAAAAAAAAAAACAAAAAATTTAAAACTTGAATGTACGTAGCCCGCGAAAATTGAAAAGTCACTTTACTTCTTGAACACACCTCTTATATCTACCTGAGTGCCTGCGGAGAATTTCTCTGAGCTTCTCTGACCCTAGAGAATCTTTAGAATATACTCAGAGATTTCTTTCGGTAGGGCGTCTAAATTTGTCTGGACTTCTTCTTTTATATTAGGTGCGCAACTAAATTCCTGCTGTTTGCCAATAGACGGCTCCAGCAGTAAGTGCTGGTCATTTTGACATTCAAAACATCATGAACCAAGCTTAGACATATGGTAAAAAAGCCGTGTTGACACATTAATGATTCTATTTTGGCGTCATATACTTTTGGTTTTGTGAAAATGTTTGATTTTGTGCCAAATAATCGTTATTTTCGGGAAGTGTTGATTTTCTTCTTTCATTCAAAGAAAACGGCGGCTGAAGCGGATCGAGAGCACCAAAAAGTTTGCGGAGATGCTGCTCTAAGTGAAAAAACGTACCGTGTCTAGTCCCGTCGCTTTAAAGACGATGATTTCAATTTTGACTACTGTCCGCGTGAAGAAATGCCAAAAACCTTCAAAGACGCTGAATTGGAAGCATTGCTCAATGAGGATCAGTACTAAACGCAAGAATAGCTTGCTTCAGCGTTAATAGATACCCGCCAAGCCATTTCCAAACGAATGCATGCGTTGGGAATTATTAAAAAACAAGGAACTTGAGTTCCTCATGATTTGTGCCATTTTGTGCCATTTGAGCGTCGTTTTTCGTCTGTCAAAAACTGTTTCATCGGAAAAAAGAAAGGGTTTTCTTCATCCCGTCGTGACGGGTGATGAAAATTGGATTGATTATAGCAACCCAAGAGAAGAAAGTCATTGGGACTGCCCGGTCATGCTTCTACGTCGTCGGCTTCGCCGTATATTCGCGCATCAACACTTCCCGCATATGACGATTATTTGGCACGAAATGAGACATTTGAACACAACCAAAAGTATATAACACACAATAAAATCACTAATGTGTCAAGATGGTTTTCTTACCATATGTCTAAGCTTGGTTCATGGCGTTTCGAATGTAAAAATCGACCAGCACGTACTGGTGGAGCCATCTATTAGAAAACAGCGGGAACTTAGCTGCGCACCTAATAATATGTAGCCTTCTTAATCTGTCTGTGCATTTGTCCACGCTTTGGAACTCTATATCGTTCTATATTCTCGCATGCGTTTTTTCGGAACCTAAATGTCCTGCTTTTATGTCGTCATGGTTTTCTTTTAGAACTTGAGTTCGTAATTTTTTAGGTATGACGAGTTTCCATGGGTTAGAGTCTGGTAAGAGGGTAGATTGTAGTGGGTCGGTTCTGTAAAAATAGAGTTGCGAATCTCTGATTCGCCATTTTTCGTGTTCTTCCGGTCTTTTTTTAACTTGTCTGATTTTTCAATCAGTATTTCAGCTAAATTCAGAAATATATTCCGTCTTACGATCAATGATGAAGTCAAAATAAAAACATCCGAAATAACATGTAAAAAAACATATTTATTTATTTCAAAAATCCTCAACGTTTTGACCAACACTGCGGGTCTTTCTCAAGAGTCGATATACATATATTGTTCTTTCAGAAGGACGAGTCGACGTTGGAATTTAATCCATTTGTCCATGCTACTTCTCACGTTTTCACCATAATTTGTCGAAATATAATACAGGTATCCCATTATTACCAGTACGTTGCTGACCTTGTAATTACAAATATACAAAACAATTGTAGATACAGCAGATCCAAAACTTTTTTTTCTTCTTCGACCGTGTTAATTTTCAATCAGTATTTCAGCATAGATCTGCTGTATCTACAATTGTTTTGTATATTTGTTTTCTGATTTTTGTTCAGTACCATTCGTCTGTTTTGTCATCTATTTCCCCTTTTGGGTATTCTGCACTACAAGCCAATGCAAACGCGACGCTTTTTACTGGTTCTCCTGATCTCGACACAGCATCAGGGATAAGATTTGAGCTACCCTTGCGATATATGACTTCGTAATCGTACTCAAGGAGTTCTAATGCTCATCTGGCTAATCGGCCAGTGGGGTTTTTCAGGTTATGGAGTCACTTTAGCGCTAAGTGGTCCGTGATTACTTTAAAATTATAGCCCTCTAAATATGGCCTAAATTTTCGTATGGCCCAAACTACCCCTAGGCATTCTTTTTCGGATGCCGAGTACCGAGATTCTTCACCGTTTAAGCTTCTGCTCGCGTATGCTATAACGTAATCAACACCATCAACTGTTTCTGTAAGTACTGCTTTCAGCCCTGTGTTACTCGCGTCAGTTTCAAGTTGAAAGGGCTGTACAAAATCTGTACAGGTTCAAATGGGTGCTGAAGTTAAAATGTCTTTAATGTTTTGGAAAGCCTCATCTTGTTTTTATCCCCAATCCCATTGTTTATCTTTTTTTAAGCAATCTGTTCATCGGTTCTATTGTTTCGGCAAAGTATGGGATAAATTTTCTACACCAACTTTCTATCCCTATTATGCCCTGCAATTGTTCAATGTTTCTAGATTTAGGTAATTCTAAGATTGGTTGGATTCAAGTCTGGAGTGATAATTTTGTCCATAAGTCTCTGAAAAGTAGATGGACCATTGGTCAAACCAAATATCATCCTTTTCAATTGATACATCCCCTTTCCAGGGACTGTGAATGCTGTGATTGGTTTTTAACTTTCTTCTAATGTAATTTGTAATTAAGCTAGTTTTAAATCGATTTTCAAAATAAATTTCGCTGATCTTAAATTGTCCAACATTTCTGTCATAAGTGGGATTGGGTAGGTGTCCTTTTTTTGTAATATTGTTAACCTTTCTAAAAAGCTACTAAAAAGCTACTGTTAACCTTTACCTGGTTTTTTGATTATCACTATAGGATTTGACCAATCTGAACAAGAGGGTTCTATTATATCTTGTTCTAATAATTTATCAACTGCCTGATAAATTATTTCCTTAATTTTTGGGCTCACGTGATAATATCACTCTTTAATGGGATCGGGCGTCAATTTTGTGTTTCGTTAAATGAGTCGCCCTATGTACTTTTCCCTGGTAAACTTTTATTTTATCTTCTAAAAGTTTTTCTAATTGTGATTGTTGGCTTTTGTTGAGCTTGATAATATCTTAACAAATTTCTGTTAAACAATTTTTTTCTTCTTCGATTTTTCCTGAACTATCCGAAATGTTATCTAATTTAATCACTTTATTTTTAAAACTAACCCATTGTTTTCTATTATCGATTTCAGATATCTCGTTATCTTCTAAAGATTCGTAAATTCGTGAACTCTGGTGTTACTGGATTTTGGGCATTTTTTGTTTTTTGGGATTGGTTAGAATGGATAGGTACTAGGGGGATATCGCTATCTTTAACTTTTGGAATACTTTTTTTAAGTTTCCTTGTACTTTTCATATTAATACTAACTCCGAATTTCGGTTTCCTATCCTTATTATTGTTTCCTTCGTTTTTAATCAATTCTGTATTCCTAGTTTTCTCGTTTCTAAGCCCCCTATTTTCTTTTTCTAATAAAGTGTCAGGTTTATTTTCGGTTCGAACCTCGGTTATTGGGATGGGTAGTGCGTTCGGATAAGCTTCCATAGGATAGCGGGTTGGGGGACTCCCTGGTAGCCACCAGGTTTCTGAGTCATAGCTTAGGGTCATCCGCATAGCTTTTAGCATATCTGTACCTAAAATGCCTACGGATTTTAATTTGAGGACCAACCTGAACATAATGTGTTTTACTTTCTTTCCTATCATAATTGGAACTACTGCCTGTCCAATTATAAGGACGGTTTCTCCGTTTGTGACTGTTAATTTGCGCGAAACTAGTTTTAAAATTGAAATTTTGGAATTTTTCCAGAAATTCTTTAACCGCGTATGAATGCGTGGCACCGGTTTTGACTAGAATTCAAAATAGATTACCCTCGAATTTTGTCATTACATGAAAACGTGTTTTCGCTATTTCATCATTATCCGAATTTAAGATTTCCGGCGTTTTGGTGCTAGGTTGTATTATTTTTGTACCTAGTACCCGCCCTTCCAGTTTCCCTGGTTGTATGTGTAATAAGGGCATTCTCTTTTAAACTGTCCCATTAACCCACAATTAGAACAATTAAAACTTTTGATGTCCTCATTTGTTTTTGTATTGGAGTCCTGCTTTTTATATGAATTATTGTTTGTTTTGTCTTGAAAGTCTTTGTTAGCATTGTTACCCGGTTTATTATTTTTACTTTCGAAGTTTGATTTTTGTTCGTTATTATTATCCCCTGAATTTTTTTCTGTTTTTTCTGCAGGAAATTCAATCATTAGGTTACTTAAACGCTGATCTGAGCCTAAAGTCATTTGGTTTTGGTAACATCTGGTAGTAGGGGTTGTATTGGTGGTATCTTGGTCAATTATTTGTGAATCTGAGTTGCAAGTTAGATTGGAATCTGGGTTGAGAATTTGATTGGAAACCAGGTGGGAATTTAGGTTTGAAAGAAGGTCTGAAATTTTTTTGATACTGGTTTAGGAAAGGTAGGAATGGGAATCCAAATGTTGAAAATGGAAATCGATTTTTGTATGGTCTTTTACCCTGGTTGTTTTGGTTTCCGTTTTGATTATCCTTTTGACTATTTTTGTTTTCCCTTGAATCCATATTATTCTTCGCATTGTCTTTATCTTCGTTACTATTGTTACGCTTCTGTTCATTTTTGTCTTCGATTTTAAGTTCGGTAATTTGTAAAACTTGCCCCGAATTTTGGATTTGGCTTCTTTTTTGATTGCAGAATTTCATTTTTTGTTTTATTTCTGCCGAGAACCTTTCATCTATGTTAGCGTTTTTAAAATCATAATTTGAAATGACGTTTAGATCATACTGAATGGAAAGCAAGTGGCTTGAATTGTTTGATTATTTATGGTAATGGTTCACTGTTATCGTAGTCTTGTGTTTTTAAATCATTATCTCTTAATCTGCTAAGGGTTTCATTGATATTGTAAGCAATTTGTCGAGGTTCTTGTAAAATTTCTTCCAAATTAAATTGAACGGATTGTCTGTTATAATATTCGTTTCTATGTCACAAATACCACAAGGTGCCCGTGTTGGGACCACTGTGTATAACCTCGAAGATGCTTGCATGGAATTTACCAGTATTGTTTAAGTGCCAATGAATATAAGTTAAAAAGTGATATCAGCTATTTAAAAAAGTATGATTATATTTTGCTTTTCATGTGTATTAGATGCCTGTCCCCGACCAACAGCACTCGCTTCCCTCGTGCTTTTAAATGTCGGAGCAGGTATCAAAAATATTTGAAACTTACACATATAAAAGTAAGCGAAAGAGAGAGAGAGAAAGAGAAAATTCAAAGCTTTGTGAGTATCCGAAAGAGGCGCTGAAGGGAGGAACAAAAGTTAAACATGACCGCGCAACGGGCTGTCTACTGAAAGAACGGGTTGTCTGCTAGAAGAACGCGCTGTCTGCTGGAACGTGGTTGTATTGTTTATAATAATAAAAAATAGTATACCTCGCGTATCATGACGCGTAGTGCAGGAATTTCAACTTCATTCCTGTGTGGTTTAATATACTACTAATATTAAATTATTATTTACATTAAAAATAAAAATTCAAAAATGTATTGAAACACAGTCACGGGCTTTTCCGCTCCTTGAATAATCTAGTAATAATAATCATCACCGTGATGTTGCCGAATACTGATTTTCAGCCGCTGCGGTGGTTATTTACTCAGCTATCAAGACCGATAAGACTGGCCTTATTTTAACATAAGTCCCTGTCGATGAAAACGCACTGAAAAAGCAATGAAACGGCACTGGTCAGTCCTGATTCAGTGCTTGTTCTTCAGCACTACCTATACCGCTAGTTTTCTATACCTGAGTTTCCCTTCAAGTGTCAATTTAAATTTTTAAACGGCTATTTCACCTAGGGACCTTGTAATGTGCGACGCGCCAAAGGCTATGTGAAGGAAGGAGTTGGAAAGGAAGTTGGAGCCAGCGGTAGAAGGCGCGATGTATTTAAATGGCAACAAACATGACAAACACTAAGTATATCGAAGGTACCGAAGCGTGAAGCTATAGCAAATTTCAATAACTGTTCAGTATCTGCTGTTGCAACGAAAGTATCGCTCTCTTCTCGCTCGACCAACCCGCAGTCAGCTGCCCGCTTGGCGCGTCCCTTACTACAGGGTCTCTATTTTCACCCAATAAATCTAGCCTGTAACGTCTTTTAAAAGGTGTGTTAGTAGTGTATACTATAGTGTTAGTAAAACTTATCTACAAGTACGTTCGAAATTCAGAATCTACGAATTTCGATTATTTCAGACATCTAACTTTTTCTTTTGGATGTTTAAAATTGGAATGAATGTAACGTATCTCGTAAATGGAATGAGATACGCCAAAACAGACCAAATTTTTTATTTCAACTTCCATGTAGTAAATTAGTATATAAGTCATAATTTTAAATATGTATAATGAGAACATTCATAAATTAAACAAAAGTGTTAATAATTTAAAGAAAATTCTAAAAAGGGAGTCGGTTTGGTTGCGGCCAGGTACTGTAAACAATTCTGCATGCCCGGTATGTGACGAATACAATAGGACCATTATATGATCGGCCCATCACTTCTCAGTGCTTTATCATCAGCAGGTATATGCATGTATTTAGAAAGATTTAAACTCTAATAGTCTATGTTTTCTCGCAAAATTTTATGTGTAGATATCAAAACTACTAAAATAATTATGGTGCGGTTGTTTTATTGGCAATCGGCAGTGCGCGAAGTAGGGGTATGTCACGCCAGCCATTCGAGCCTATAGGACTTTGGTTCCCAGTTTGACTCAGCGGAGAAACAGTGTAACTGTGGCGCTAATCGCCTTTCACCAAAATGTTGTGTTTAAGTTTTGACAAAAGTCTCATAAGTATTAACATAACCAAAATGGACATGTCAACATTCGATGTCAAAATATAAACTTTAAGATCGCTTTACGTGTAACCCGCATAATGTAACAATTTTATGAAATGTTTTAGAATTTTTTATTTTGTGGTAAATTCCTTGTGTTGGATATCGGCATTTTACTAGTTTAAGCATACATAATCACAGTGCATATTATAAATGTGAGTATAACAAATCTATCCAATATTATCATAGATTGGACCTTCTTTTACACGAAATTTATATATGTTTAATTTAAAAGTACAAAAACACATGTTTATATCACTTTAATATTTTATATATGTGAATATAATCGAAAAAGTTCATGAATTCTGATATTTTATTTAAATCTGAATAAGATAATTTGGCGAAAGGTGATCATAATAATCATGCCATGCTCCTGGCGCGAAGTAAATCGTCCAGTTCTTTACAAACTGCTGATAGCTAATTAAAAAACAGCATTCATATTCAGGCACATCTGTGCTTTTGTTCAAGTATCAGGTTTAACATTCACTCTAATGTTCAAGTTGTTAGTTCATTATCACTAGTTGTTACGTCCTTGACAATGAGAAATATTGATTAGTAAATTAAAGATGATTTCGAATGATAGTGATTGTGAAGGTAATATACCACCAGAAATCGTGGAGGAGGCAGAAAACGTGTATATGCATTTACTTCCAGAAAAATCAAAAAGAAAATATACGACGAAAATTGAAAATATCACTGACTTTAAATATTTAAAATATACTCGTATTTGTTTTTGCTTGTATGAGGGGAAGGGGGGTTTAGCCCCAAAAATCCCCGACGGGATCTCCGTCCATCGTCCCCGTCGTGGCTTCAACCAGACCTCCACCTTTAATTTTTCTACATGCCCCATCACTAAATGCTAGTTATATGTTTCAAAGAATTAAGGGAGTTACTTATCTCAAAGAGACAGGTATTGCTGGCACGCAAACACCTTTACGATGAATCTATATTTAAATTTTGAACAAATTACTAATAAAAAAATGCATTGTTTTTTTTAAATTCCTTTAGAATTTTCGCCTTAAAATAAAAAAAAAGAGATCGAAAATGTACATATCCGGTAATTAATAAGATTTCTTGTAATAGATAATAGAATGAAGTATTTTCTCCACTTTAGAATTTTCTGCAGTGATTATATTTTTTAAGCGGTAGTGTCTATGCGTCCGAATACAACCCCTGCCTGCTGCCAGTTTCGTAGGTTTAGACTCAACCGAGTCATGCACGTACAACCTATCCAGGTGTTTAGACTTGGCCTTTATAAATAGAATCTTGTCAGTGACAAATATTAATTAAGAAAGAACTTTCTTTTCATAAATTGCAAACAGTAAATGCTCTTAAAGAATGTTAATGCCAAGTTAATACAATACATTAATTAAATATAATACTAGATAGACAATTTGTACAAAATAAAAAGATTATTAATTAAATCATTTAGCACGATCAACAACTAATATTGTAATGTTTGGTTTGGTTTAAGGGTAACCAGGTATAATGACCGAATGGTGTCCCAGAAAATTCTGAACTTTAATTTTCTTGTCTAGCGAGGAATAATTGTTAAGAATGGAAATTTAGATTTAAATTATACCGATATTTGGATTAAATGTTTGTATGCGTGTCAAATTGTGTTGCAGCGATAAGCTTGAGGGAGGCAGCGCGACGTAGCATACTCTCTCCCTAGCTCCTACCCCAGAAACCGCCTCCTTAAAAAGAGTAACTGAAAATTTAAAAAAAAGTTTAAAAATCTATACCTTAGATATATCCAAAAAACTACCCGATTTTCATTTTGAGTTCTTTCGTTTGTGTACGCGCCTGTTACACATCCCACCTTTCAACCCCCACTCATGGTAAGCATTCGTTTTATTTATTTTAATATTGTCGTTTTTGTCACCCCATGCGTAGGACCTCCTTGCCTCTCTTCACTCTGTGCATAAGCGAAGTGCAACGACTTGAGTCAACTTATAGTTGAGATTATTTCACGCTTATCTTTTCTGCTTCCCGTCGGAATGCGATATCATTAGATAATGCTTAGGATACAGCAGCTTTATACAGTTTCTCTCTATCCATGTTTGTATTGCATGAAAGGTAGACTAACGCTCTAACTCGGATTAATACCTCTTAGGCGCATAAACCTGCATATAGACACTAATCTGAAATTTTCTAGGAAACGTGCGTTTTAAGTCTCTTGTTTTTTTCACTAATTTAGTTTATTTTAAATTTAACTTTTTCTACTTTGCATATGAACTCATTCTTGTTTGGTTTCAGGTTGGTTGGGGTACATCAGCAATTCACAGGTCATATTTCTCTAAAACAAACGGCACATCTACAGGGATACATCGACACGTCTCCTTTTTTAAATAGCGACAATAGTTCGAATTATAGTCCATATACTTTGCAACAAAAGGAAATTACCAGACCTTTTTCGCCACAAATGACTAAGGACAAAGGCGATTCTAACATGCAGCGGCCTTTCACACCCTACAGGCATTTCGTCGAGAGCAATAAGGACTTCGTATCGAGCCGGGGTTGGACTAGCGGTCAGATTAAACAAGAAGCCAGATCATATTTTCCTTACAGACAAGACATCAATTACGCAGACACTGGGAACAAACCTTATTCTCAATACAACACCAGATACGATGAGCGGGATAGTAGTAAAGATCGATGGCGAACAGCGCCAAGATCATTGAGTCCCTTTGCCAGGGATTACTCGCCATGGCGGCGAGAAAATGTCGATCCTCCGGGTGTTGTTCAACCAGTTAGTGAAAATGAAAGATACTCTCCTTTTGTACAGCGACGGTTAGAACATCACCCAGCAGTGCATCACACCCACCCACAATCCCAGGATATTTATGGTAGCCCAGTGATTAGTCGAAAACGGTAAGCATTTTTTAATAATTGCACATGGAAAAAAATCTTTCCGTAAAAAAATCACGAACTTATAGCAAGGTCTCGGATACCAAACAAAAATTAAATAGTGAATCTTATTTCCATGCGAAATTTACCTCGAACCCTCAAAGATTTCTGACTCACAAGCTTCGACACAAGGTTTGTCGAGCCAGCTTGTTCTCTGAGAACTGCGTATCAATTATTGGTAATATGTTTGTAATTATTTACGAAATAGAAGTGATAAAGCGTTTGTGAAGGTTCATTATTTTTTTCTCAAAATTTGCAGATGATTTACGAAAATACAAAAATATTCGATAAACTCTTCTCGTATCCGAGAAGAAGCTTTCAGTTTCTTACTTTCCTGAGGACAAATTTTTTACGTGGAGGCTTCAAAGTTCTTATGGTATAAAAAATAGGGTGCATAGTTCTTTTTGCAATAAAAACTACACAAATTAAATTTCCATTAGCGGGTAAATCAATGCTTAATAAATTAGAGCTTTGATAATACTTATTTTACTATTGATAGATTTTTTATACAAATTGATATGTGAACAAGCATTTTCCTAATTTTTAGTAGAATAGCCTTTAGCCAATCAATGATATGTGATTTAATATCACATGATATTACGTAATATTAATGATTTTGATTTAAAATAAAAAATGTCTTTTCTATTTGAAATTAGTATCTGCTGCAATAAAATGAGCCATTTAGTGGCATATTAAAAAACTTTCATGACTGGGTTGTTTTTGACCCAGCTGGAAAACCCTGTATGGGATCCTGTAACTTCCCCTGTATGGGATCCTGTAACTTCCCCTGTATGAGTTCATTTGCGGAAACCAGGACCAGAACTTGTGTAAAAAAGTTACAGGGTCAGTATAAGAAATTGAGACACTGACTCATATAGAAACATGCAGGTGATCATGTACCGCCGAGGGAGTGCTTACCTGAACCTGTAAATCACTTAGGACGTCAAGGGTGTTCGCCTATGGTCATGCATGGGGCTGTTTATGAGACCCTGTATCCAGCTGAACGTGTAAAATATACGCCGCTTTAGGACATTCTACTGGAAATGTTCCAAACACAAATAAGAAAACGATAGGACTATAAGAAAACGATAGGATAAACGATAGGAAAAATGACAAGTAAGACGACAGCCGAAAATAACGTGCCATAATTGGCCATAATTTATAATAATATCGTGCACATCCCTACTGAAAGTTCCTATATAGGTTCCTATATAGGAACCTACATAGGATCCTGGAGTATATTTGAGTGTATAAGCGTATGTAAGTATGAATGGAGAAGGGATGAGTGTCCGTCTGAGGGAACTCAGTTGTCCTACGACAGGCGACCTGTAAACGTGCTTATGTAAGCTTTCATTAATTAATAAACACGCTTATAGTTTAATTGATTAGGTTTCTTTAATAGACAAAGACACGACAATTTGGCGCGCAGATGGGATAGTCGGGTTTATTTAATTGTTGAATGGTATTACAATGACTGAAGTTTAATGAGTAAAAGTGTCAATACGGAAGTAAGCAGTGGTGCAAAACAGTGGTGTAAAACAGAATCTGAGAACACAGACAGTAAAGACGAATCGAGTGGCTAAAGTGAAAATAAATTGGTGCATATTACCAAAAATAGTGAATCTTTGAATTAGAAAAATGTCGAAAAAAATGGATAGGTTTGAATTTAATGTAGATAAAGATGTTTGGGACACGTATATCGAAAGGTTGGTACTATATTTTGTTGCCAGAGACGTACCGGATAATAAACAAGTACCAGTGCTCTTAACTAATGTAGGTGCGGATGTTATAAACTGATTCACGATTTGTGTGCTCCAGCTAAACATAAAGACAAAATATCTTTGCACATAGTCGAGAAAATGAAAAATCACTTTAACCCTAAGCGTTGTAAAAGCACGGAGAGATGTAATTTCACCAAGCAAAGCAGGCACCTACCGTAACAGTCAAGGAATTTATTGCAAGACTAAAAGAATTACCATTGTATTTCAATTTTGCAGATTTAAGTATGGCGCTGATAGATCAAATCGTTTGTGGAATTCACGATGATGGAACTAGAGTATCACTATTCAGTGAAGAAAATCTAACTTTGGACAAAGCGGTCAAACTAGCAACCACAAGGAAAACGGCTGTGAGTAATGCGAAACAGACAGATAACCCAAATGTATATTCGGATTCCATAACGGAGGTGAAAATGTTTGGAATAGTTGACCAAGGTAAGAACCGGAAACAGGATATTAAGTTCAAGCAGAGGACAAATAATCAGAAACAAGAGATAAGCCCAGGGTCGGCTCATGACTCTACAATTCAATCAACAAGAAAGCAAAGGTATTCAAGGCCTAGAGATTTTATGTTACTGCTGTGGCATAAAAAATAACTACTTTATGAAGGATTGCAAACATAATTCGAAAACATGTAATTTCTGTAAGAAAAAAGGATATATAGAAAGAGCATGTTTATCTTAACCGAGACAAGCACCACAGGGGCAACGATCAACTTTCATCGTAACGCGGAGAGAGACCCAAAGGGCACAACATGCAAGAGTTAGGCGATAGAAGATCCTGCAGCGATGAAGATACAGGCGATGATTTTCTTTTCATAAAAGTTAAGCCGCTTCAGGTAACAAAAGAATGTAATCGAATTTTTAATTTTGAAAAGAAAGTAATTGCAGAACCAATGTATATCGATGTAAAAATTAATAATAATATAGTTACTATGGAAGTCGATTCTGATACTTTTGTAACCGTAATGTCTACAAGTGATAAAAATACAGTTTTTCCTAATAGTAAATTACAAAAATCCGAATTTAAATAAAAATGTTACGGTAAAGTCGAATTGCATCCAATAGGAATGTTTAAAAATCTAAAAGTTCAATTTAATGGAAATCAGGAATTTCTTAATTGCTACATAATAGATAGATGATGGCCCAATATTAATTGGAAGGCAATGGTTGAAAGTATTCGGTTGTTGGCCATTTGAAATTAAAATTTTAGACATTTAAAAAGTGCTGCACAGTAATGAAAGTTTAGATAAAAACAAAAATTAGAAAAGCAATTCCCGGAGGTATTTTCTGAGGGGTCTAAAAATAAAATTAGTTTTGAAAGACGATGTAAACCCAAAACAGCTTAAACAAGCTCTTCTTGCTTTTCCATTGAAACCTAAAATTGCTACTGAAATCAAACGATTGGTAAACTCGGGTAATTTAATGAAAGTATCAATGAGCAAATGGACAACACCTATTATACCAGTTTTAAAATCGAATGGACAAGTTAGAATTTGTGGAAACTGTAAGCTAACAGTAAATCCACAATTAGTGATAAAACGACATCCGATTCGGCTAAAAGAAAAAAATTTTAAACTTTACAAGTTGGTACAAAATGGTCAGAAATTGATTTGGCTGATGCATTTATGCAATTGGAAGTAGATGAGGAAACTAGTGAAGTATTAACGATAATTACTGAAGAGGGTTTATTTAGATATAAAAAACTACCATAAGGTATAGCTTCAAGTCCAGCTGAATATCAAGAGATTTTAGATGAAATTATAAAACATATACCTAACACAGAGGTATATATTGATAACATATATTGTCCAGGTTTAACTGATCAAGAGCATTTGAATAATTTAACTGAAATTTTTCGTAGACTGAAATTGGTGGGTATGAAAGTCAGTCCAAGTAAATGTGATTTTTTTAGAAAGAAATCGAAATTCTGGGTTACACTCTAAATGAACAAGGGCTACATCCTTCCGAATCTAAGATTAACTTCGTACGTGATTTACCGAAGCCAACAAATCAGAAATTATTTAAAGCATTTTTAGGGCTTCTTCATCATTATTAAATGTTTATTCCCGACAGAAATAGATATATAAAGCCTTTGTACGATATTCTGAGTCAAGAAAAATGGGAATGGACGGACGAGTGCTCGATAGCGTTTCGTTGGTTGAAAGACCAAAGAATTTCTTATACGGTATTAACTTTGTATGGTCCAAATTAATAACTAGTGCTAGCTTGCGAGAGAAGTCAATATGGATTATCAGCGATTGCGTCTTACCGTTTTAAAGAAGGTAGTGAAAGACCAATAGCGTTTGCCTCTAAAGTCATTCCAAAAAGTAAACTGCATCATGCAATTATAGACAAAGAGCAAAGTGCTATTGTATTTGGATTTCAGAAATTTGATAAAAAATTTATGGAGCCAAAATAATATTTAAAAATGCCTATAGATGATGATACACCTGTTTTGAAAAAAAAATTCGTCAGTTTGAATTTTGTTGAAGAGGGAATTACGACTCTAGATTTAAAAAATGTAGCTCACGAAACATATGGGTGTTATAAAAATGAAGAAGATGAAGAATTAAAAAGATTTTAAGCATTTGTAAAATATGTTGACAATCAAGAAATGATCCCTCGAAAGTTTCAATATGGAACTGGCAATGGCCAAGTAAACCGTGTCAAGAATTCATACTAATTTTCGCGGACCGTTTCATGGCCACACGTTCCTTCTGATCATATATTCTCATTCGAAATGGCCAGAAATTATTGACATGAAAAATAATACGCAAACAGACAAAGTAATTGAGCACTTTAAAAAATTATTTACTCGACATGGGCTGCCAGAACATGTGGCCAGTGATAATTGTCCTCAGTACACTAGTACCGAATTCAAACAATTCTTAAAATTAAATGGAGTGAGAAAATCTTTTTCGCTTCCGTTTCACCCCGCTACAAACGGAGCAGAAGAAAATTTCGTAAAATCTTTCAAGGACAAAGTAGAAAAGATTGTAAAATCTGGTCATTCCCTTGAATATTCTGTGAATTTTTTTTTATTCGATTATCGAATCTCTGAACGTTGTACAACAGGAAGATCACCAGCATGGCTTATATGAATGTGAAAATGCTAATTAGAGATAAGAGAGACTGTTTTTGTCTTTGATTTTCGTAAATACACTAAAGGTAAAGTAGCAGCAAAGATCGTACGATGATTATCTCCTGTTATATATCAAGTAGAAACAAATAATGGTTTAATTTCAAAACGTCATATTGATCAAATTATTCATACTAAAAACCTTGAAAAGGTAGAAAAAAGGAAAATAAGTGATAAGGGCCAGGAGGTAAATATTAGAAGAACTGAAAGATTAAAGAACAAGGAAACGAATTAAATTTAAGAAGTAGGTAAGAAAAGAGTCGCGCGATCTAAAGAATTTAAAGCTTCATCTGTATTATGTAAGCCTTTATTAATTAATAAACACTCTTGTAGTTTAAGTGATTGTGTTTCTTTAGTAGACGTAGGACACCAAAGATCCTATTGGGTACGACCACGGAAACGACATGCGCCATCTGTTACCCAAAAGTGACAATTTCTGAGGGATGAAATCCACTTGTTTACATGCGATTGAAAATAAATAAATTTATACTGAAAGTAAGAGTTTAATTATCAGATAACGGGAGTGTCTGTAAGAAAGCTGATAAAATCTCGAGTTAGGAAAAAAATTTTTTGCTCGAGCTTATTAAACCATTTGGTCGGAGTTGTGTTTTGAATTTCTCTTGTCTATGACAGATCTCCTATCGGATTACAAATATCATATACCTAAAGTATTTTAATACTCTTGTTTTTTGAAAAAGAAATGCTAAGGTATCTGGAAAAATTATTGTGTCAATTGGGTCAGTAATATTATATTTATACGATCTATTATTTTTGTAAACGTAATGCTAGTTGTGAGATTTTGAGGTTAGAAAGTTTAATTGTCCCATAATATTTATCAAGTATATTTTATTTTAATTTGCATTTCATGAAGTATATTTTGTGAAAAAATATTTTTTGAACAAATTGAAGGTTGTTAAAAATAAGTAATAATTTATTATTATACTTTAACGATTATGGAATAATAACAATAAATTTATGTCATTTAACGATAATTCAGTAATATTTTAGTAAAAAATATAATGTTGGAAAAAACTTTATTTGAATAAATAAAATTCCTGCACCTTAAATTTTTAAATTTCTTATTTCAAATTTAAACTCAATTACGCGCTTCCTCATCAGTGGATTTCAATGAAAACTTGCCTATTATATCATCGTTTATTACGTATTCTTCATGTATTTCTGAGACTGTCAATTTCTATTCGTCCGTCCTAACCTACGCTACTTTGTTTTCTCGTAATATATTTTAAAGAATGTAGTCTAATCGATTGAAGTCTCAGTACTTGTTGAGACTTCTAAAATGACTAAATTTTAATTCATTTTTTTTTAAATAAGTGACTTAAATGTTATGTTTTTTTGACTGAAATTTGATCTGTTTGACTATTTTAAACAATCATCAACTCAGGTAACAATGTATTAAAATCTACGTAATTATCCATCATTTTTGTTCAGACTAAAATTACTAATCTTTAATAACATTATTTAAGCAAATTGAATTTGCTGAAATAATTCAAAATTAATAAATCAATATTAATAAATATTTCACTAGACTAATAGTAAGAATTTTTTGGAAAAAACGAAATTTTCAAAGAAAAATTATTCAAACAAATTAAATTTGTTTAAATAATTGAGAATTAATTAATCAGTTTTGAACATATTTCTAATTTGCTCTATTTCAAACATAGGGATATTCCAGTGTGCAAATTACACAGTTCCGGATAAAAATACGATTGGTATTTTCATGTCTTCTAAGATGCCTGTGGCACATTTTGATTTTAAGTTCATAAAGTCAGAGTAAATGTTTACTGAAACCTTAAAAATATATAGTATCTATAATAGTAAATTTACAAAATAGCAATACTTATCAAAAGGAAAATTTTAAGCAAACCTACATGTCATTATTTATTTGAATTTTTGACAGTGAGTGTCCCATATCTCATTTATAATTTATAAATATTTTTAACATGAAGAAAAATGTTAGGAAATTTATAATTATAATTATAAATCTCTTTAATGCTTCTTTTTGTATTACTGTATATTTGTTATTTGATAAACATCTGTAATTTAACGTCGTATTGGGGAGAAATAACAGACGTTTGTCTGATAACCTGCACTGATTTTGGCTTATTCCCTTTACTTTCACTTCTGCACCCTTACCACATGAATTCCTACGAAACTTTTTCCCTTATTCAATGTTTTAGGATCAAAATCGATAGAATCACTTATAGCTTAAAATTTTGTTTACCTTGAATGAAGACAATTTTTTCACTAAATCTTTTTGCAAGAAACTTTCCTCTATTATTTAGTTTTGTTTTGAAAAATGTTACATGCATTTTCAAAGCAACCATCTATTTATTTATTATATTTAAAAATAATGCACACCTTCTAACTTGTGTAAATGTCAAATTTCTATCCACTGGGAATTTCAGGCTTTGACCGCCGCGGGCGCTGCCGGTCATATCCGGTTAATATCAAGGTTATGTCCGTACCCAATATAGAATCCTATATGTTTCACCTATAGGTGCCACCTATTGGAAATGACATAGGATCCTATATAGGTGCCTGTATAAGACCCTCCCTAATAAGGTACCTAATGGTACGTAACTAATGGTATCTAATGGTGCCTAATGGTATGAATGTCTCTAAATTATCTTGGCGGATCAAGAAAAACTTCTGCGCAGCCGTAGATATCATAGAATGCTACTGCGCATCTGGATATGGTCGCATACAGGAAAATATACGGGATACTATATAGGTATCTATGGTATATAGGATCCTTTGTAGAATCCTATGTCATTTCATATAGAAACTTAATGTGGCCAAGATTATACAAGTAACAAGGATTTAAATGTGGGTACGAATTGAAGTTGTTGTTCGTGTACGGATTCAAATAGATTGCAAATTGACTTCTAATCGATTTGATTTGTATTTTTTAAATACCTCCGATAGTTTTGAATAACTTCCAATCCAAAACTTTTGTCAGGGTGCCTAATCAGTGGTGTCAGAACGCGGATATCTCTGACATGGGCATTAATGATTCCTGTTTTTTTTTTAAATTGACACATGACGTTATATAACCTAAAAATATAAAGGAATAACTACTGCGCATGGCAGAGATATCCGCGCCTGACATTACTGTGCCTAATTCATTCGAAGTTTAATTTGACGCACATTTATTTCATTTATTTGAAAGGGGCGTGTTAATTGTCCGACTCCTGCCTTGCTGTCCTTTTTCCGATCATACACGTTCCACAAGAAAGGAGATATCTAGCTAAAAGTTTGTAATATTCAGGGAAACTGTAATGCTTACCTCGTTTTTGCATCATTTATGAATGTACGCTGCATTTTTACCTTCACTATAATTGTGATCAGTACAAAAAAGGTATTTATTTTCGTTTTTAAAATTTTTAATATGTTTTTATAATGGCCAATTAGGGCACGTTATTTTCGACTGTCCTCTTACTTGTCGGTTTTTCTATCGCTTATCCTATCGTTTTCCTGTGGTCGCGAAAAAACTACAAGGAAAAAAAAAGATTACGTGCTTGTCATTTTTTTTTTATTACATATTTTCGTAAGGGATTTTTGTACTCAAATCATCATGGCAAGTGTAACTAAACCGAATTAACATATACTAATTTTTTGCCTAACCTACAATTTGATATTTTTGACATTTTCAGTTACAATATCATGTCCCATCGTGCCAGCGTCCAATGTGTGCAAAGCACCGCGATTCATTATGCTTTGAATGTGTAGTAAAGAATAGAATATAATTTTTTCAGTTTGCTAATTTGTTATACTGCTCTTTTAGATAGAGAATGTTAACCTGATTAGAAAAACTTTCATATGAATAAAAAAAGATAAAAATATTGAATTTGTTATTAGACGTTTATTTGTTGTCTAAATATACCTCCCATACGATCTTTAAAATAATTATACTTTTTGAATCAGATTTACCTATACGAATTTGTTCATTGATACATGATATTAGAAGAGTACTCAAAACAAATTTTAGCCATATATAATAAAAATTATGGAAGTTATGAAATTTTTAATGGAAATGAAGTCTTTAACAAATTTTAAATTTTGAGAATTTTTATATACGCCTCAAAAGAATTTTCATTAAAAAAAAAAAAGAAAAAAAAAGAATTAGAACCTAATTTCTATATATTAAATAGCGTCTGTGAATTTTTTCAAGTTGAAACCATGCATACAATCAGTATGACAACGTTTGAAAGAAAGCTAGGGTCAATTTGACCCCATATAAGTAATATGTAATTTTTCAAAGGTGTAAGTGATGAGGGTTAAAGGGACTTTGCGATTTATAAAAAGAAATTCACACAGACTTTGAAGTAAGTTTAAGCAAATTTGCACTACGTCGTCCGAAACAAGGCATTATTGCCGACACCAGCGGGATCCCAATCCCCCTGAATCTACAATATATATTAGAATGGTATATTAATGTTGCATAAGGGCTGCTCACAACCAATCACTTGTAAGAATCCTCGCGGAAAAAAGTTTAAAAATCCTACAGCGGTTTGCTGTCTTTATGAATATGAAAAATATCCAGGTTTCGCGAGCTGTTTGCAACTTCTACAATGATAAGGAAGATAAAACATTGATGATGTACAATTCATTAACTGGACTGTGACAGGAAGCTTCACTTTTAAAACTCTAATACTTCCTACTACAGATATTGTAGAAGAATTATGTTCTTTCAATACAAGAAGATCAATCTGGATAACGGTGAAGAACTCGCATAGTATTTCATTAAATATTGCAAATACGTAGTGCAAGATGCGTCACAACCGTTTCGTTTTAATAAAAATGGGGTCAAAAGCATTTTAAGAATATAGCGAGCTTGTTCTGCAGTCAAAAAGACTATGAAAAAGTAAGTCAGACCCTGAAAAGAAGGTTTGGAAAAGCAAACAAATGTTTTAAAAAACCAAGTTTAAGGTTTCAAAGCAAAGAATTCTGGGTTTATGAAATTATGGAGATCAGAGTTCGTGAATAGAGAATCCAAATGTTTTCTTTATTTTCTGATTATAGTTCAATGTGTGTTGAATCTGAGTCCGTCATTTTTTATTTTTGTAATCTGATTATAGATTCGTAGTGAGCGCCTTCGAAAACGGTCGAGTAATCATTTTATAGCCAATTTGAGCAGAGTCAGGTACTGAATGCTATATTGTTTGGCACAAATCCGCTATATTGCATCCGGAATGTCATAATCAGCGACCTCGAAAACCCTCGAGTAACCATTTTTAAGTCGGTTTGAGCCATTATAGTTACTGCAAGCTGGATTGCTGATCGTACGTTCTCCATAATAGATCGTTCGGCAGGGCAGGCTCGCGGCCTACACCTTTGTTCCCTCGCGATTTACGTCGACACATAAACAGCCGTCGTTTCACAACTAGCAACATCTTTTTGAGTTCTTCTTGGACGTCGGAATCAAGAAAAAATGCGTATTTTTAATAGTGACCATCCACGTAACGCGCAGTAACTTTTATATGTTGTAAACTTCTTTTTAAAATGTCTTTACGTCTTTGGGCATAGGTGTACTTTTGATAGAAACAGGAAGATCGCTGAAAAGGCGCGACGGGTCCGCGAGAAAGAGTTTATTCTACCTGACCTACCATTCACTCTTCCATATTCTCTACTTTCGTTAGATAACGCTTGTGTTTTGTCAACAGTGTGCTGCTTCATTGTCAGAAGCTTTAAATTATTCAATATGGGATGGTAGATCCTCAGTTCATAAGTGAATTTTCGGACCCTGTCTGTGAACGGCCTACCGGATGTTATGTAGTCAATCACACACTCAAAACAGGAGATCCATCGCCAGTTTTAGCCACCTTGTCCCGAAATATCTCATCTCTCAGGGGGACCTACTTTCCGTGGTTGATCTTAATATCGCTTGAACCTTTTCGTCTTTAGATTCTTTATGTAGCGGCTGGGGAAGCTCTCTGCGTTTATATCCAGTTCAGGTATATATAACAATCAAGTATATATGTATAACATCAGTGAAGGACGTGTTCTGCGTCTAGCCAACTTACCGTCTTGGTTCTACTCTACTCGTTTGAGCTGGTTTCATGGGCAATGCAGGAGCTCACGACCCTCGGTATTGTCACGCGTAAGTCATGCATATGCGAAAGAGCTTGCATATAAATTCGTCCATTCTGGGATGGTACATCGCCCTCTCTTCAGGCGAACCCCGAATTTTAAATCTCTAATTTCTTTATAACCGAATTATCCTGGGCACAGTCACATCGTTGCGAATGGAAGCGATCCTCTCTAAAAATAGTCAGGAATCGCGAGTTGATAGGGAAAGGAGCATTACTTTGTCTTGTTGGCTCACGTCTAAAAGTTTATTAGTATACCGCAGCCACATTTTACGTCAAGTACCTATAATAGATATTATCTAGGTGCCCTACTCACGGGGGAGCGACCTATATCCACAAGTAAACTGCGGCTTTAAGACTGCTTTACTACGATCTTTGTCGATCTTACGGTGTTGGCCATGACCCAGCCTTACCGAAGGTCCGCGGAAGGTAAGTCAATTTTCTAGAACGAGGAGAGTCGAATTTTGTGGAACTAGGAGTTTCGAATAGACGTCTTCATTAAAACGTCAAAGTCAAGGCTCCGATTAAATATAATATCACAACCGAGGAGAAGGAAAAGGAGGAGAGTTATCGAGACCTTATAACCTATCTACGGTTACTGTACCCACAAAATTCAGTTCAAAGTCATATCCATGTACCAAAAACATGCTGAGAGACATGCGAGATGGATTCAGAGGGCTGTCATACTTGGGACGCTCCGTGTCTCAAAGACACGCGAGGGTTTCGGCGGCCTGTCGTAATAATTTCGTCGTGCTTTGTGGCCACCCATCTGACGGTTGTGAGACGATGGCATAGGTGTGATTTAATGCTGTTCTAATGGGAGCCAATGTCATTTTCATTAGCGGCAGTTGGACCTTTCTTTCTTTTCACGTTTAGTTTCCTTTATCTTTACCTTTTCGTGTACTAGGGCGAAAAATAAGGGGTTCAGGAACACCTCTTAGGCCGTTGTTCCGGAGTTGCGGTTTTCCGATGCGTCTTATTATTTTGATCACGAGTTTAAGCTCTGCGCACATATGCACAGGGGAACATTTTACGCGGATGGGGTGGAGTCTGCTGGTAGGTTGCGAGTGTGGCACCGAGGTCAGAAGCTTAGCAAACCTCCTTCATCGGTGTCCGCAGTTGGCGGTGGCCAGGGTTGCATTTTATCGCTATGCTAGGCGGAGTTTGCCGGATTTGGTGTCTGAGAAACTACTTAATACCACCTTGATCAATAAGTGTTAGGGCTCCTCACCGTGTGGCGCTCTCGTTCGGCCGATTTCAATTCTTCTTTTTTTGTGTTGGTAGAAGTATCGTTGACGTTCTGTAAGATTTCAGCTTGATAGCTTGGCATTTGTTGAAGTGACGCCGTATGGTGTACATCTATCTTTGTGTGTGGTTTCGATTTTTCACAAAAAAATGTCATCGACTTTGCACAATGCCATCGTTATCCATGAGCATTTGGCTAAAAACGAAACGAATACCATCCAAAAACCACCGAATTCACTTGATTTGGCTCCCTGCGACTTTTTCCTGTTCGGTCAAATCAAGAAACCGCTCCATGGAACGTGTTACAGCACCCGAGATGAGGCCATGCAAAAATCGAAGATGGCTCTGATGGCTATACCGCAAACCGATTATAAACACTGTTTCGAGGATTGGATCAAGCGCTGGCATAAGTGCGTTGCAGTCGATGGGGAGTACTTTGAAGGGGAAAATATCGATTATCATGAATAAACTTGTATTTTTTATTTTTAAAATAAAGTCATAAAACTTTTTGAACTGTGAAATCTGTGACCGAGCTGGGGCGTTTTTTCGGGGGGTGTTAAGTTTAATAATATGATTATTTGAGTTGCGCTTTGGCCATGAGCTGGGTCCCGTGTGGGGTTTCCCTTCCTTTCTTATCCCAATCGGGTTTGGAGTGAGCGGGGGTGTCTACAGCGGAAGACCACAGCCTGGCTCTGTGTTCCGTAAATATCAAAGAGAAATACGACCTGTCTATCTGGAAGTGAACATTCTATGGTTAAGGTTGCTGCAGCTAGGTGGATTAACTCGATTGGGACTTTAGCATTATTTATCGGATACATGGATCATTGAATCTAAGAGGCCACAAGCCAAGAAGAGAAGAAGGAACCCGTAAAGGCTCCTTCACAGATTCTTCTTCAGGAAAACGCTTTTAAAAATCCATGTAAAAAAGTATATAATATATAAATATATCGTAGATGAAACAGTACAGTATCCTGTTCTGGTGGACCTACCTGAACTATCATAGGGAAAGTTCTTCGTAAGGGAAAACGTGAGGGAGAACTCACGTTGGCACGTATTTAAACCAGCGTGAAGAAACTTGGTCGTAGAATAAATAGTGCAGAATCTTTAACGGGAACAGTAGCGATCTTATTGTCGCCACATTAGATACTGTACAGGAACTCGATTGCCAGTCGAAGGTTCTCCAACGTGTTCGTTCATAAGAAACTCCATGGTAATCCACTTTCATGGTAATGCATTTTTACAACCTTTGAATCCTAACCATTAAGGTCCATTATCAGAATGGGGATTGCTGATCCCAATTTCATGACCGAATAGTTTAATTTTTTTCTAATATTTTGCATACGTAATCTAAACAACATTCTCTTTTCCTGATCGGAGCTAGTTTTTATTGAAACTGTTCCTATTTTGTTAAATAATAGATAACAAAAGTACCAGAGAAATGTCACGTAGTTTTAGCTGTCCCTCGGTTTCGCTGCATCATGTTTTCTGCAGTCCATTATATTCTTCACTGAAAGATAATTTTTATTAAGTTTTCATAGAATCGCATGAAAGTAGGGGTAAGATGCCCACAGCTTTTTCTGTGTTTACATTGAGTCAAACGGAAGATCCACACAATTATTGCATAAATTGCATCATAAAAACTGAATATCTATGTCTCTATTCTATTTACATATTTTAGTATAGGGGCGGAGCCCTAGAAGAGTCAGGGGTGAAACTTCAGCATGGAGGAGGGACGTAGATACCGTTAGGGATTTTGGTGGGTGAAGTGCCCCATTAAAGAAAAAAAATTAGAAGAGTCAAAATTAATATTAATAGTAGTAATAACAATAATAAATAATAATAAATATCTAAGTAATTTAAAAAAGTCACGGATATTTGCAATTTGAACAGAAGCAGATCCGTGCTTGAATATAAATGTTGTTCTCTGATTGGCTATTAGCAGTGTGCGAAGAACGGGCGAGGAACATTGCAAAAAACTTACGATTTTGTATCCTTCTCGTAATTAATTCTTTTTTAAACAAAATAATTTTGGACAGGTCGCAATGACAGGTTGTTTTACTACGTATTTCCAACTAATATTTGAGAAAAACATGCCAGTTAAACAATTTTTCACGCATGTACTTTCAATCGGGCCGCATTAGACTTATCCAATTTGTCAGTCTCATCTGATTCAAGGGTCGTAGGGGCCTGTTGCTAATCTAATATTTTTCTGCGTATATTTTATCTCTGAGTCAGTTTTCTCCAAAAGGTTATGGGCCCAGAGATCAAAGGGTTTGTTTTAGTATAAAGTGTTGAAAAGGTGCAGATAAGAAAATTCAAGTAGACAGTGTGTGTTTTTGTACATCAGGTGATCTTTTCAGTGCACAGTTAAGGCAATTTAAGGATACAGTGTATGTGGATGTATAACAGTCGATCATTTGAGTGCACAAGATGCAGTAAAAGTGCGTAAAGACTTTTTTTGCAGCTGCATAGTTTTTTAAAAAGTTTTTTGTTTCCTACACGATAGATAGTAACAAAAATAAGAGAAAGTACGCGATTCCTTTTTTCATTGGATACATGGAATAATGAAAATAATCATATATGGATGTACAAAATGGAACTATTATTAATCAAGCACAAATTATGGGACGTAATTGATAAAGGTGCTCCAAATCCAGTGACTACAGCATTGACTGAACGGGATGATTAGCTCACGCAAATATTGGGATTCTTAGTGCGGGTGAATGAACTGAATTACATTAGGAGTGCCAAAACTGCGCAAGATGCTTGAAATTTACCACAGTGGAATCACCAGAAGGCAATGCTATCTAGCAAGATATTTTTACTCAAACGGATATGTAGGTTAACGTTGTTTGAATCTAGTAGGTGCCATGTTACTGAGCAGTTTGTCAGATTCTTACAGCAGTTTAATTACCAGCTTGGAAAATAGCTTGAAAGTGATATTACTATCAATTTAGTCATAGGGAAGTTAATTGACGAATTTAAAAAACGCATAGGGGTTGAAGAGTTTAGTGATCAAAGTGAAACTGCTAAGAAGGTAAAAAATCAACGAGACTATGGTTAAAGTCTGGTCTACAATCGTCACATACAGCCTGTTGTGGCACTGCATGCAAGCAAGTGCCGCGCCGCAAGTCACAGAGAGCGAAAAGTTGGTTCAACTCAGCTTTTCGCGCCGCAACCGTCTCGCGTGATCTTACGTCGAATGTTAGAGGACCAATCAGAGCGTTTAATCACATATCCTCTTACAACCACACGCTTGTGCCTGGATTTTTTTGTTGGATTGGTGGATTATGTCAGAAACAAAGAATAAGTGGTCGGCAGAACGCTTCCGGGAGTTAATAGACATAGTCAAGAAGCAGCCGGGATTGTACTGCAAGAGCTCAAAAATAGACAAGGATTCCTGGTCTAAAAATTTAGCGTGGAAATCGATTGGGAAACACCTTGTTTCCCAAAAAATATTTGACTGTCAAAGCACGCCGAGAAAACAGTTTATTTGATAGTAATTTCTGATTGGCTGCCGCAACAGCGCCACTCGCGATCACTGTAGACGGCTATTCCTTGCGTTGCAATGCCGCATCTCATCGCCGAGTCTTACGGCGGTAAGTATCAAGTCTGGAAAACTTTGAAAAACAAGGTAAATAAAGTTGCGGAAGATCAAGATGAGCCATGTTTTACAACAAAAGCAAGTGTATTTGTGAATAATGACAAAGTTATAACATTTGTCTTAAAAGGGCCATGAAGTAATTTTCCAGGATAATGGTTAGAGTTTCATAGATATTAAGAACAATAAAGTGATGCATCAGGGTAGATGAGAATAGAAAGGGCCTGTGCAGCAGTAAACGATCCATTTGAAAAGGTAAATGAGATTCGGCAGCGATCTCAATGCAAGCGACACAAAATTACAGAATTAATAAAGGTTATCTGAAGTAATCAGAACCACAATGAAAACGAAATTGATTCTTCAAAAGATTTCAACACGGAAGAGAAAAATGGAGTATTATAACTTAAATACCACAGATCTACAAAAAGGAAGTGAATTTTTAAAGTCCAGCAGTTCTGAAAGAAATACTAAAGGTGTACCACCCGAAAGGTACATGATTTTTTCAAAGAAAGTGGCTAAAGCGCAAAAGGAAACTACATTTTTTGGTTTTTTCATTGTTAAGTAAGAAAAATATAATTGAAGGACATTAAGGACTTGATTTTATATGCAAGTGCTTTGCTGTTCTGGAAAATTGAAATAAAAGAATGTTGGTAGATTAATTCGGCGAATTTTTTGTACGTGCAACTAAAGTTTGATTTAAATGGAGAACATTTTGAACTAAAGATTAAACAGTGTCGGAACTGCATAGATTAATTAGTCTCCAGTCTCTGGACACGTAATAGTGGTCGAACAATCTCGTACATTTGATAGTAAAAATATTGTTATAAACTTTAATTATAAAAATTTAATAGTTTTATGCATTCTACATACTTTTCCAGTAACATGCAAAGGAAAAAATTATTTAAACTTCTATTTATTTGAAGGCATTGCAAATGTTTAATAAGTCGATTATCCTTTATCGCCACTTTGGGTATGTGTGCTGTGTCCTGTGCCACAAAATAGAACATTTTTATTTTGAAATTATGACTTTAGTTACGTTTTGACTGAAAGAGTTGCCTTTTCCAAACGTGAGAGACTTTAAGTTTTCGAAATCCTTCGCGAAGTTAATTTATGTATTGTGTATTTGGACATTTTCAATCTCTCCAAAGTAAGAAACAAAATTTTGTAATTTACCCAGTGATCGGACTACTATCCGACCTCTAGCGTGAACGTCCTTCTGACAGTGCGTCCTAAGTCGGACAGCTAAGATCAGGAGGTAAATAAAACGTAGTCATACGATTTTTGAAATATAGTTTATCATTTACTTGTTTTTAAATAAAGTTACGATTTCAAATAATGAAAAAAACAGTTCGTGTATTAGAAATTATGAAAATGTAAACATTATTTTAAAATTTTAACCTGTCTAACCTCGACTCCGAAGTACTAATTTGACTTCTATCCAATTTTATTGTCAAACTGCGACAGATGGAGAAAAATAACTAATTTTTTTATTACGATTTGAAATATGTTATTTATAATATTTTAAATAGTGAAGTAGGTTCATTTTTAAAAGTGACATTGTAATCATTAATTTTCTTGAAATTCTAGGTTGCCTAACCTATAATAGATACAATTGAGGGCCTCCATGCAAAAACCACTTAAACGCGGCGACACATTCTCTGTTTCTCTTTTCGTAAGGCAAAGTGCTTCGAAAGAATTGTCCTGAAGAAAAAGTCAGAAAATGAAGGAAAAAATGAGCCTATTGAATATTAAAAAAGGCACAAGTTATGTCTAACAAATTTTCCGATTCGACTTAACATTTACGAAATAAAAAATAAAAACTGATTTACAAATTTGATCGCATTTAATACTTTTTTTAGTTTTGTGCTCAACTTGTCGAAACTTCGTTATCTATTGACAAAATGAGGCCAGTTTGTATGCATTAGCGTGAAATACGTTAAAGATGCTTAAAACGCTTGAGTTAGGACCAAAAAAAAACAATTTCTTTATTAATATTTTCAGGTTAATCATTGCGCGCCGAAAAGAAGTATCGACGAAATTTTCGACCTCAAAAGACTTCCAGCGAGAAAGTTTTCCATTAGAGTTCAAAGAAGTTTTTCACAGAAATCTAGGACTCTAAGCCGAGTTTGAGCTCTCGCTTGTTTTAAGTATGGGCTGTCTCCACGTGTCAGAGAATGATGAGGTCAACGTGCGAGAACAGGGAAGAAAATATACACTGGTACTGATATCTATGAAAAAATTCACATTTTTAAGATTATTCCCCGAATAGGGCCATTTAAAAAATGTTTATTAATAAATGGACATTTAGACTAATGTGCTTAAGACATGCGAGGGTTTCGCCGGCCATTCGTTGTGATTCCATCGTTCACTATGACCACTCATCTCACGCAATGTCTGCGAAACCATGCTGAACTACTCCGTAAAAGGGGCTATGTAAGCGGAATGCCTACTCTACCACAGCTAGAACAAGCCGGCAACAAAGAAAGAGAGGCAATACTAAGACCAAACGCGGGCAGGCATCCAATAGATGAAGAGCGATGCTTTACGACCCGGAGAAACATCAACAACAAGGTTTCTCTGAAGCCTAAAGATCTGGCTGAAATGGATAACGAGCTTCGTGGACATTTTTCCGGTGAATCCGACCTCTGGGCTATCAATTATTGTGTGTATAATGCAGCGACAGCTTTGGCCGATGCGAACCGTACAACAAAACCAACGGCTGATCATAAGACCAAAAGACGAATGCATCAACTTGCCATAAAGATAGGCTGGGCAAGACAGTACGCGCACTGCATTCAATGTGTGATTGACTATATCACATCTGGCAGGAATTTAACCGCCAAGGTTCGAAAGCTCGCGCGCGAACTCCGGACCCGATATCACACACTTAACAAGTCAAAGCTGCTGACCATCAGGCAGCATATTGTTGAGAGAATACGGATACTATCTGACGCTAAGAGAAGTCTAGAGCGGAAGGAGAGGTGGATCAGAGAAAATCAACAGTTTCTCTCTGACCCATCTCGACTCTTCCAAGACCCTCCAGTTATTGTCGAACACCCACCCAAACCAGATGAGGTCGAAGTATTTTGGAGAGAAGTCTACGAAGTTCAGCATAGACTGGACGAAGACTCAGAAAATATAAATAGCTT
>NC_046665.1:21572941-21577072 GCF_010883055.1 Belonocnema kinseyi | reverse complement strand
GCCGATTCCAGAGTGGTTGGTGGAAGGGCGCACAATACTCCTGCCGAAAATAGGCAACTTAGCTGACCCGAAGAATTACAGGCCAATAACTTGTCTGAACGCGCTTTATAAGATATTAACAGCTATCCTAAATGATAAGATTGTTCGGGTAATTGAACCTGTGGAGCAAGAAATGTATGAACAACGAGGCTCAAAGAAAGGCGTAGGCGGACGTCGGGAGAACCTGCTCATCAATAGATGTGTCTGCAAACATGCAGCATTCTACCAGCGTGACCTATCGATGGCCTGGATTGATTATCGGAAAACTTTCGATTCGACATCTCATAGACTTATCATCTGTCTTTTGGAAATCTTAAAGGTTCATCCGCAAATAGTTGTGTGCATAGAGAGATTGATGCCGCTTTGGAAAACCAGATTTACTATCTCATCTGGCAAAAATCGTGTGACAACTAACAAGGTCACGTTTCAGAGAGGTGTCTTTCAGGGCGACACCATGAGCCCACTGCTCTTTTGCCTTACATTATTGCGACTATCTCTAGCACTGCGCCATTCCGACGGGTACTTGTGCGGCAAGCCTGCAGATCGAAAGTACAAGGTCACTCATGTATTTTACATGGACGATCTTAAGATCTATGCTAAAAACAGAGAGCAACTGCATCTAGTTCTAGGGATTGTCGTACCTTTGAGCTGGAGAGACTTATGCATAACTGGGCGTGCCACAAAGCAGCATTCAGGATTTGCCATCTATAAATGATACTCTCCGAAGTAGATACAAACGTCTCATCCGGCAGATTTGGTGTTCGGAACTTTCGGCGAGGAGCAAAATATCTGCAACGAACATGCTTATTGTGCCGGTAGTACTCTATTCATTTGAAGTGGTACGATGGACGAAGAACGAGCTCAGATCCCTTGATATCGGGAGACGAAAGGTTATGCACATGAACAAAAGCATGCATCTAAAGTCTTCTGTTCCGCGACTTCACAACAGGACTATTCTGGGCACAGCACATAGAGTCGCAAATCGAAGAGGCCCTCTTTTTAAAGTGATCAGGAAGAACGAAGAAATGGGCAAAGGAGCGTTTCTGTACAAAGCAAGGGAGGAGGCTGCTGAAACACTCGAACTTAACTTCAGTATTAGGGGTGAGCAAAATGCATCAAATCTTATCTATCCCCAGTACTCACTCCTGAAAGCACGGATTGAGGAAGAGCAAGAGAAAAACTTCCGTGAACAGATCCTCGATAAGAGGATGCACGGCATCTTCCACAGAATTGTGGAGGATGAGTCATTGTCGTAGAGCTAACTTTTGCTTTCCTTCAATCACCCGGATTAAAGTCTGGCACGAAGGGTTTCATTTTGGCATGTCAAGACGTTGTCATTTCCACCTTAACATAACGTCGCCACATTTTGAGCCAAGACATTCCCGATCCTATCTAGTTGTCCAACTCATGCGGGAACAACCTGATTCCAAAGGAACAATGCGGCACTAAAAGTGCTTTATTACCATCTCTGCCACTCTTACGGCATCAACCTTAATGGAGCTTCTCTAAATGCTCCTAGGGAAATCGAGTCAATTGTCGAGAATGAGAAGTGCTGCAGATACTGGAACTTTATATTCTCGGCAATTTTTTCTGTTGCACACTCGAGGCCTGACATAATTCTTTTTGACTTCGAGAAGCGAACAATGTTCGTTATCGAATTTTCGACAGCAGCTGACAATAACCTCATAGCCAAGTAGAATGAAAAGAAAGAGAGTTATAGATACCTTATAAGGAAGTTGCGACGATTGAACCTGGAATATTCTGTTGAACTAATCGTCCTTCTCATCAGTGCTCTTGGAGGTGCCAAACTCAAACAAGGTCTGATCAACGAAAATATGTGTTTTGGAGAGAAATGTTTTAGACAAAAGTTTGAGGGTTTTGGATGAGTATCTGAATGTTGGCCAAGAAGCTGACCTTGGCGTTGACATCAAGGATATTTGAAGGTCATCCTTTATTTTTCAAATGGAAACCCCTATTTTTGACACTGCCAATCGAAAGAGCGGAAAATTTTACGTTCATATTTGCATCAAGGTCATGTAACCCGATGACCTTCGGGGTCATTCCAGCGTCATTTGAACTCAAACAAGATCTAGACGAATTATCAGCGAAAATATGCGTTAAAAAATGGTTAGCATTATATCTAGATCCGGCCGACTAATCTAGATACAAACCCTGAAACTTTTGTTTGAAACATTTTTCTCCAAAACGTATATTTTCGCTAATCAGCCAATTAGACCTTGTTTAAGTTTACACGACCCAGGAATGACCTGGAAAGTCATCGGGTCACATGATCTTGATGAATTTCTGAACGTAAAATTTTGCGTTCTTTCGATTGGCGATGTCAAAAATAGGGATTTCCATTAAAAAAATTAAAGTTGACTTTGAAATAACTTCGATGGTCAACGCCAAGGTCAGCTTTAAGGTCATTATTAAGATATTGGTATAAAACCCTGAAACTTTTGCCTGAAACATTTCTCTGGTAAGCGTATTTTTCGCTGATGGGGTGGGGGGGGTCTGATACTTTTTGATGTTGTGTGTGTGTATATGTGACGTGCGCCGAAGAAAGGGGGCTTACTCTAAAAAAATCAAAATCGAGGTTATTACACCTTTCAATAGTTTTCGAGCTGCTCCTTTTAAAGAAACCATCAGGGAAAAAATCTGAGCTTTATTATTGCTAATAGTTGAGTTATTAGGTACCCGAGAAATTGGGCTTTTGCTCAATACCTCGTGATTCCGTGAAACACCTCCCACCACTCGCAACTACATCTCCGCGTCTCATCTATACGCTGTCCGTGACCCGCGTCCAAGGCCTATCTCTTTCCGTCAGAATGTTGTGGGAAATGGAGAGGGAAGGTTTGGTGAACCTTCCCTCTCTCCGAATATTCGCATCTCTTCGACAGCTTGCTCTGAAAAATCTCACTTTTCCTAGTAAGACCCCTTTGATCGGCGCACGTCACACACACACACATATATATATTAGGGGTCCAAAAATGCGACTGTTAAAATGTTCACAGGCGACTAGAAATTCGTATAGCCTAGGAAAAATCAGAATATGCTTATTTTTTGTTTTGTGGTAGAACCATTTTTCACCTCGCTCAAATGTTTTTAAAATTTTTGTCAAAGTAATGTAAAAGTGATAAATCTTTGAGTCGACTCTAATGATTCACCTGCTTCAGGACTGAAGGCTTCTTCTCAATCCGTTCCAATGCGGTAACTATCATTAATGTGCTTGTGTACCTAGAGACCTACGCCCTAAAACTTTTTTAGTGGAAACTTGTGTCATTGCTGGAAGCTTACTTCGAAGGCGTGACCCTACCCCTGAACACCCTTAACTCTGAAAAACTTCTGTTGGTCGAAGAGAGACAGCAATATTAATTTCCATCAGTATGTCTCCTTCGCACTTATAGACGAGATGGATTTTATAAAAGTTCCAAATAAAATGCTTTGTCAAATTAACTTTGAATAATTACTACAATAAAAAATGCTGCACTTATTTAAAACTGTCAGTTGACTGGTACATTGTTAAATATCAGAAGTAATTAGTTAAGAGGAATGTTCAATGAGTTAAAGTATTCATCTAATTTCTGAAAATAGTATTTTTTATTGAACAATGTTTCCAGGAAATTTTTCAATATCACAATTTGTGTTTCGAATTTCCAATAGAATAGATTCGACTCAGCCGTTTCTTAAACCCGCCATAAACCCTCCACATGTATAGCCTACAGGTGAACCTACAGTTAAATTATCAGTTTTTCTCCATTGTTCAAACCCCTTTATTTAATATAAATCTTTGACCATTTCAGTTGTTCTTTCCCAAATTTATTGAGAAGGGTTTAAAGTATACTTTGTAAAAATTTCTCTTCAGACAAAATCACCAAAGCGTGCAATAAGTTTGCAAATATTGCAATTTTGGTAGATTTCTCCTTGTTGTACAATTGTTACATACTATTTCTGGAATATGAAAAGTTGATAAAATTCATCTGGAACTCTCAAAGAACAAATTACTCCAAGATTAAATAAATTATTTCCTAACTTCTTATGAAAAATTAAATTTGAAAAAAAACATGTATGGGTTAAACTCCATAAGAGCAA
>NC_046665.1:21561636-21572841 GCF_010883055.1 Belonocnema kinseyi | reverse complement strand
ACTTTGTCATAAGGACAACCACAGGATTTCGCCGGGAGCGGGTGCTAATCTGGAAAATTGCACCCGCTTCCAGCAAAATCGCGGTAATATTTCAGCCACAGCCACGTCTCACACTCGTGAGAGAGTGGGTCACAGTCTGTGACGGAATCAATACTATTATCGATTATAAGGACCATTAGCTTAACAGAATATTCCAGATACAATCCTCCTTGGCCATGATGTTTTTGTCAGCTGGTGCCGAAAATTTAATAACGATCATGATTTGCTCCTCTCAGTCAAGGATAACTATGTCAGGCCTCGAGTGTGCAATGAAAACAATTGTCGAGAATATGAAGTTCCATATATGCGGCACTTCTCATTCTCGATAATTGATTCTATTTCCCTAGGAGCGTTTAGCGGAGCGATATTAAGGTTAATGCTCTGGGTGTGCATGGCACGCCCTGCAGCTATCATCGGGAATGTGTTGTCTCAAAATGTGGCAACGTATGTTAAGGTGGAAATTACACCGTCCTGACGTGCCAAAATAAATCCCTTCGTACCCAACTTCAATCCGGGTGATTTAAAGAAAGCAAAAGTTAGCTCACACGACATTGACTAATCCTCCACGTTTCTGTGGAAGATGTCGTGCATCCTCTTATTAAGGAGCTGCTCACGGAAGTTTTTCTCTTATGCTTTCTTAATCCGGGCTTTCAGGAGTGATTACTCGAGATAGATAAGATTTTATGCATTTTGCTGACCTCTGATACTGTAGATAAGTCCTAGTGTTTCAGCAGCCTCCTCCGCTGCTTTGTTCAGAAACGCTTGTTTGTCCACTTCTTCGTGCATCCTGACCATTTTAAGAACATTGTCTCTTCCATTTGCGACTCTATGTGCTGTACCCAGAATAATCCTTTTGTGAAGACATTCAAGATTCAATATTCCGCGACCACCTTGACGGCGTGAAATATAGTGTCGCGGAACAGACGACTTAAGATGCATGCTTTTGTTCATGTGCATAACATTTCGTGTCCCGATATCAAGGGATCTGAGCTCTTTCTTCGTCCATTGAACTATTTCAAATGAATAAAGTACTACCGGCACGGCTAGCGTCCAATCAAGCAACCATTCAAGCAACCATTCCTATTTCCTTAGTGTATCGTTCGACAATCCCTAGAGCTAGATGGAGTTCCTCTTTATTTTCAGCATAGATCTTAAAATCATCGATGTAAAATACATGAGTGACCTTGTGCTTTCGATTTTCAGGTGTTCCGCAAAAGTACCCCTGGGAATGGCGAAGGGCTAGAGATAGTGACAATAATGTGAGGCAAAAGAGGAGTGGGCTCATGATGTCGGCCTGAAAGACACCTCTCTGAAAGATGACCTTCTTAGTTGTCACACGATTTTTTCCAGGTGAGATAGTAAGTCTGGTTTTCCAAAGCAGATCTTTAGATTTGAGAGAAAACTGGGTGTTGATGTTTCTCCGGGTTATAAAGCCTTGTTCTTTCTCAATCGGATGCCTGCCCGCGGTTAGTCTAATTGTCGACTCCCTTTCTCTGTTGCTGGCTCATTCTGGCTTCGGTTGAGTAGGCGCTCCGCTTACCCAGTCCCTTTTTTGGAGTACTTTTTTGGAGTAGGTCGGCATGGTTTCGCAGATGTTGATGCAAAAAGTGCGATAGCTCTGGATGTTTCTCGCACCACAGAGCACGCAGTCGTGTCATGTAACCCCGCTGAAGGACCACACTCGCATCGTAGCACTGTAGCAAGTCATGATTTTGTCGCTGCGTCCACCTAAAAGTCCCGAGATTCCACGGATCTATCGCGTTGACTCTATCTGCATTGGCTCCTCCAGCTCTAGAGTAGTCGGCATTGTTGGCCGACTTACTACAACTATGTTTGGTGCTATCATTGTTGTTCCCACGAGAAGTTAGGGAAAGGGATTCGTATACCTTTGCAGAGCCCCGCATACAAGGATAAAGGCTGCGTACTCTTGGAGGTAGCCCGGTATTCCACAGTCACCGTTCTAGACACCTCATCCAGGTGCCATGCAGCATTTGGCATGGTTTTCACACCTCCGCTTGGGGGTTAATTCCTTCGGGACCACCCCGAGGCAATTGTCAGAGATCCTCGCCTAAAAATAGTCAGGAACCACGTGATGATTGGCGAAGAAGCTTTCTCTTACAAAGCCTCGTAGCAGGCGGCCGAGACCCTTGGCCTGAATTTCAATATCAGAAGTCACGTGACTCGTCAGCTGTTGTCAGCTACCTTTAACATTAGAAGGGCCGGAGGGTCCAAATTGGACCTTTTTGACAATCAAAATGCTGCAGCCCCCTTAAGAGTTTTTTTTTGGGCGCCAACGTTTTATGACTTTTCCTATGATTGGACACTTAGTATCTATTTGAAATTGCTTAAAACTGTGAAAATGTGGCTAGGATCCAAAATTTGGACAAAGGATGTATGAATCAGACCGTCAATCGTAACCGTAATCAGAAATGGCAACTGCCGAACGCTTCGAGTTAAAGAGATTCAATTGTTCAAAACGAGAATTCACCAATTTTCTGGAATTACGATTTTTAGATAGCAGTCTCGTTTTCACCCTCGAAGCCTGGCATCGTTCCCCAAGACTTCGAGAAATGAACTATATTCGTGATCGAATTCTCAGCTTCGGCCGCCTACAACATCACTGCTAAGGAGAAGAGAAAGGAGGAGAGATATCAAAACCCGAAGAAGGAGCTACAACAACGTTACACAACAAGGTTGTGTGACGTAGCCATAGACGTGATTTACCGCGATTCTATTAAGAGCCGGCGTCATTTTGAGATGGAAGTTGCTCCCAGTGGGATCTTGCGGTGGTTGTTTAACCTAATAGAGTAGACAATTCTCCATCGTGTGTTAAAGTACTTTACAACTCTGTGAAGTATTAAAATAATAAAAAGTAATATATAAATTAGTCGTCTTTTTCTTTAATTTACGTGCAATATGGCTCTATGTTTAGGGATAATTTACAATTATGCTCGCACCTACAATTTCGTCAACAAATTTTTGCACTAACTTTTGCAAATTTATAATTATCACCAAATAATTTAAGCACGTCAATAAGAACTAAGACATGTTTTAAAAGAGTATCATACTTAATATTATTATTACTATTATAATTACGCATTATAATGAATGACCTTATAGGTAGAAAAACACATGTGATTAGCTTGTTGCCACTTGGTCAACTTTCCTCTGAAAATCTTGGCCCAGACTCCCTAACATTTGTTCTTACGTTAAATGCCACTAAAGGTTTATTAATAACTGTTTCATTATTCAGATTGATGCACAATTATTACACTGTTTTGTAAGGAATAACGTGATATGCGAGTGCTATACAAGTTTTTATTGCAAGAGCAGATAAATCCTGACAAAGTTGGATAAAAAATTATATTATTTAGCGCAAAATTATTAATTATAGGATATCTTCTACAAGGTTATCAGGATTTTTTGTTTTAACCTTCAGAAATTATATAAAAAATCTGGCCGCCTTGCTGGACGAAACTCGACGCACCTAAGACACACGCGACTGTTCGTTCACACTCTTTGGGCTCGATAATGTATTTACCTCGCGCTATGCACTCGGTCTTTGTATATTCCCCACACTTGTGCACAGACTTTTTAAAACTGAAGGTCAAAGCATCGACAACAGTAATTTCATGATTGCGAATTCTCTTTTGTTAAAGCAAGTTCGGCTTTAACAAACATATTCTCATCACGTATCTCTTGCTTCGAACTCTAGTTTGTCCCTGAAATTGTGTATCAATTCCAAATAAATCCAAAGGCAAAATTTGTGATGAGAATGTCCTCACGCAGCGAGCAGATTTTTTTTACTATTAGTGACGTTTTTCACGATTAAAACGAAAACTACGCATCATATCAAAAAGTGATTGAAAACAAATTTGTAGTTTTTTTAAATGTACAATTTTTGTCTACTCATTTTTTTCCGTATTTTGCATGGCTTGATCGAAAAATGTAATTTTTGATTTTCCATTATTTTTTCATGCTGTCAAAATTTGAACTTTTGACATTTCAAGAAAATTCAAAACGTAATGATCATCTTGTAGGTCATTCAAAAGTCGTCATTTTTATGCTCTTGACATTGAGAGCAATTTTTGTCTTTTTGAATACCATGAACATCCGTACCAAGAATTTTTGAATTTCAAAAAAATTGGTCTCAAGAATATTTAAAATGCGCTCACTTTTTGAGTTTGTATCCAAAATGGCTAAATCAGGAATTTGACCTTTAGTTTAGGACGTTTAAAGAGTGTACCAAAGGTCAATCTAATAGATTAATTTTTTCAAAATGTATCGTGCTTACAGACAAACATACAGACACACTCCAAGAGCATTTCGGTCGCTGCATCTTACTTCTTATTAATTTTTCCTTCTCACTCCGATCTGCGTCGGTGCAAATCTGAGTGCACCAGTGCAGGATAACCAAATACGCTATCAGTCTTCTCAGCCATCCCTTGACTTTTCACATTAAAATTTATGAAAAAAATAATTATTATGCTCATTAAACATAAAATATATTAAAATTAATTATTATATTTAAAACGACATTGAAATAAATGAAATTATTTATTAAGGGGGTAGTAAATGTTCATGGACCTTTTTTTCAATAATGTTTTTTGCATTAATTTTCATTTGATATTCGCAATTATTGATTTTGTTGTAGGACATAATTTTGGCTAACGAAAAAAATTTTTTGTCTTTTTTTATCAACATCCGGCCGAGATATGGGCGATCTGAGGAAGTCATGTGAAAAACGGTCGCTATTAATAAATATTGAGAAATAAACAAATTGTGAATTTAAAAAAAATCCTTATTTTTTCAACATTTACTATGTAAAATTGTTACTATATATTAATGAAAAATTATAACCAAGAGTCTTACGATAGCCAAGTCTTTTCCAAACATTTAAAAAAAAAAGTTAAGTGAAATCGGTCTGGTAGATTGGCTGGAGTCATGGCGACCACCAAAAAAAGTGCGTTTCGAGAAAAACGGGTTTAAAGTTTAAAGTACGAAAAATAGTGCGTTTCGACTGCTCCAGGCCTTCCGGAGTAATTCGTTTTTCGGCCACTTCCGATACGTCCTGAGGTAAAAAAAAGGGTTTTACCTTATTTCTGAAGGTATATGGTATAATTAAATGTACTTTAATAACGCGTTAAAAAAAGAAATACTTGAAAAGTTAACATGTGGGGTGAAGGTGATATGAAGAATGTTGTTTAGAGCAGTGGATGGACGAGAAAATGTGGTATCTGAAGGTGAGTGGATAAACCAAGTTTAACAACTGGGATCATTTTTTTCTTTCTTGGTTGACAATTCTTTATTTGTTGAAAATTCGTCTGTATATTTTTAAAATTCATAATTTTAGTTAAAAATAAATTTCTTTGGTTAAAAATTGGACTATTTTTTTGAAAATTGTTTTTTTTTCAGAAATTAATTTTTTTAGAGTAAATGTAACTCTTCTACTCTTTGTTTAAATACGTCTTTTTATATAAAATTAATCTTTATGATTGAAAATTAGTTTGTTTAAATGCATCTCTTAGTAGAATCTTTATTTGCTGAAATACCAATAATTATATTTTCTATAAAAAATAAATGTTTGCAAGTTAAAAATTCGACTAACTTGTTGAAAATTGATATATTTGTTCAAAAATTCAACTCTGGTTGAAAATTTAAGTATTTTTTTGAAAATTCTTTTCTTTTTTTTAGATGTCCACTGCTACATTTTTATTGAGTATTCATATATTTGAAATGCTATTGTTGTTGGTTGAAGATTTATCTTTTTTGTTTAAAAAATTTGACTATTCGTTTTAAAAGTCACATTTGTTGGTTAAAAATGTAATTGTTTGAAAAAGACAAATTTTCAACGAAACCTTGTAACCAAGAAATTTTTTTCGATAAAATAGTTTACTTTACTTTATATAAAAATAAATAACAACTAATTTAAATAATTCGTCAATATGTAAAATCAAAATTTTTAAAAATCAAAAAATTGTAAAAGGTGCACGAAAAGAAAAATCAAGCTTTGACAGGATGAGCTTTAATGCTTTTGGGCCTTGTAATTTTTACATACTTTTAAACCACGAACCTCACGATGCATATCGTTGAATTCATCATTTAAAAGCTTGCGATCAGTTATATTAATAATGTACCTGCAAAAAATATATAATTAGCTATAAAAACATTTCTCAACTCATCTCAATAAATATGCAAATACAAAAATCTGTGATAGCCGGCGTGAGCTATGAATATGTTGTGAGCAAAGCTCGCAGTGCGGGCAAACCTAGGATGGACCGGTTATGCCGCAGATTGCCGGAGCGGTGTCGGGCAATGTACGAAACTCTTCTTTACTTCGGACTTTGCCCGAGGCTTCCCTGGTCAATCTGCGGAGTGCCACTCTCGCAATAGGCAATGTACGAAATGCCAAAACTATTTTTGAATTTTATGTATTTTACTCATCCTAATGCTCACAAATAAAGTTGTATGCACGAGACAAGTGACTAGGCTAACCTTATGGATTTTGAACCGCTGAATCGGAATATGGCCTCAGAATTTGTTCTAAATGTCTCAGTTTTCCACTAGATGCAAAAAGTAGGGAAAAGTTTAGGGATTTCTGGTCATACAGGCCATACAAAAAATTTGACTGCACGAGACAAGTTACTAGGCTATCCTCATGGATTTGAGCCGCTGAATCCAAATATGGCCTCAGAATTTGTCCTACGCTTCTCAGTCTACCCCTAGATGCAAAAAGTAGGAAAAATCCTAGGGATTTTCTCGTTACACAGACCATACAAAAAATTAGACTGCTCGAGACAAGCGACTAGGCTACCCTAATGGATTTTGTGCCGCTGAATCGGAATATGGCCTCAGAATTTGCTCTACACGTCTCAGTTTTCGCCTACATGCAAAAAGTAGGGAAAAGTTTAGGGCTTCCTGGTCACGCAGGCCATACGAAAAATTTGACTGCACGAGGCAAGTGACTAGGCTATACGTATGGATTTTGAGCCGCTGAATCCAAATCTGGCCTCAGAATTGATCTTGCGCATCTCAATTTCCCCCTAGATGCAGAAATTAAGGAAAACCCTAGGGCAGGGCTCGCCACTTCAAGCATTTTTTTCTTCGTTTGTCAGGAACCGAGCGAAGGGTTACGGTCACGGTAAATTACGTCTCGCCGTCGTTCACGCCGGGGGGTGTGAACCTTTGTACTCGAATTTCCAACACATTTAATTTCCAATTTCAATTTCATTTTTAATTTATAAAGTGAATCAAATTTGCCTGCAAATTAAACCTCAAATTAAATCTTTAAAAAGGGATAATGTCTTCCAAGCCCGGCGGGAGGTGTAATGACCGTTAATGACTACAAACCAGTCGAAGGACAAGATTGATGAGGGCCAATTCGACCTAGTATCTTGGCTGCCGCTGGCAGCCATTGCAGTCAATGACTGCCTTCTGGTGAGCCCTGCCCTAGGGATAACTTGCACGTGATTTTTATAGTGCCAGTATACGTGAAAATATGCACATCGATATTATATTCTTAAGTGCAACGACTTGTAGAGACTTAATTTGTACACAGAAATTTTTATTGTGCCTTTTTCCCCCTAGCTTGGGTAATTATAGGGAAATTGAAGGGCCTTCTCAGATTATATAGATTAACACGGAAAACATAACAAAAATCTAATATCCTTTACAGTTTTGCGTGCGAAATCAGCCACTTGACCCGTGCAGACACTTTTTTTGGTGGGCCTGTGTGACCAGAAATTCCCTAGGCTCTTTCCTACATTTCGCACCTAGAGAGAAAATGGAACAAACATAACAAATTTGGGGTTCATATTTAGATTAAGCATGCAAAAATGCAAAGGATATGGCGTTTTTGTTATTTTTTCCCGTAAAAATCTATATAATATGAGAAAGACCTTCAATTTCCCTAGAATCACTAAAGCTAGAGGAGATTCTGTGTACAAATGAAGTCTCTATAAGTAGCGGCACTTCAAAATATAACATCCATCTGTCTTTTTTTGCGTATACTGGTATTATCAAAATAACGTCCATAATATCCCGAGATTTTTGCCTATTTTCTGCATCTAGGGGAAAACTGAAATGTGTACGAGAAGTTCTGAGGCCATATTTGGGTTCAGTGGCCCAAAATCCACAAAGGTAGCCTAGTCACTTGTTTCGTGCGGGAAAATTTTTTGTATGCCCACTGTGACCAAAAAATTTCTAAGCTTTTCCCTACTTTTCGCATCTAGGGAGCAAATGGTAGATTCTCGGAAAAATTAGTGGTCAAATTTATATTGAGAGCACAAAATTGCAGATGAAATAGCATTTTCTCATCTTTTTCTTTATAAATCAGTTTAACATGCGCAAGACCTTCAATTCCCGTAGATTTATCCTAGCTAGGGGAAACGGTAAGCACACTGGGGAATTTTTGCGTTTGAATTTGTTCTATAATATTCACAACACATAAGAATATGACACCAGTAGGTTTATTCTTCTGTATACTGTTATTATCAAACTAATGTCCAGAATAGCCCCAATTTTCCCCTATTTTCTGCATCTAGGGGAAAACTGAGACGTGTAGGGCGAATTCTGAGGCCAGATTTGGATTTAGCAGCTCAAAATCCATAAGGGTAACTTAATCTCTTGTGTCACGCAGACAACTTTTTTGTGGGCCCTCATTCTCGGGGTAGAAAAATCGATTTTTTTTAGTATCTTATTCGAACCTATAACTCTTTATGAATATCCCCTGGAAATTTTGAGTCAAAATTCGAAATACTCTTGGAGTTCTAGCCGATGAACGGTAGATGCGCTGCATGGGCTCGACGCGCAGATACACGGTTTCCTTGTCGGCTATTCATAATATCCTCGCCGTAATTCGGTCCTGCTCGGCTTACTATGTAATTACCTGCTTGAAGAGTCAGAAGAGATTTTCTTTGGTCCTGGCATAGCTGATTGAGGATGAATAAGTTTTATAAACGAAAAATTGCTTCACAAAACTTCAACGCATTTTTCTCAAAACTGTGTTTTTAGGATTGACGGGCATTATAACTCAAAAAAATATTCAACCGATCGGTCTGAATTTTAATATAATATCTAAGGTCCGCCATTTTGTAAATTTTTGCCAGAAATAGATGATCGTTGTTTATTTCCTAACCAAACATGTACTCTTTCGAATCCAGTTTGATTTTTTGGTTTCAGATGTTCCAGTCACTTGCAATCATGCCCGCCATAAAAAGAGGACTTTTCATTGACTGCAAGAAAAAGCTATAAAATGTTGATAAAAATTTATGTAAACATTTTTAAGTATTAAATTACATGTATGAAAATATCCAAACCTATGAAGTCGGTTTTTGTTAATTTACCAATCCATTAAAAATCGCAAAAATTAGAAATCGTGAATTGGGGGGGGGGAGGGTACCCTTAAGCACATTAAGTAAAAAAATGTTTGAAATATTATTCCAAAATGTAAACTTTATTATTAAATTTTTCAATCTTATCTTACAATATTAATTCATGTATCAAAAATTATAAAATGTACACATACAAATCATTCAAATTCAAATAAAAAATACAGCGTTACAATTATGAATTATTTATTGCATCAGGGATTAGAGCCATGATATTTTGAAACTATAGATAATAGTTAATATTTCCCTCCATGTATGACCCATGTCTAAATTCCCCACTTGGATGGTATGTACAAATGAAAATTAAATGCATATTAGTTGAAAGGAGTATATACCTGAAGCTTATCTACTTCTTCATAATATTAAATAATATATTACTTAGGGATGATCTAGTCTAGACGTCTGGATATCGCTAAAGCAACGATTTTGGGATACAGCTCTATATGGTACCGATTGTAAAACATAACTAAAATGAGCATTTCAAAGATTAGAAAATATGAAAAATAAATATAAAAATTGAGACTTAAGTCTAGATGTATTTGCTAGGTCTGCCTAGACAAATAACTAATGAAAAATTAACCATTGGTTCAATTCTTGACCAACATTGGTGGTGCACCCGGCGTACATCCCCTAAGCTTGATCTCAAATTGGGCCAATGGTGAGTCTTGCAAATTTCCGGCTGGTTATTGAACATAAACAGTTCTCCTGCATATTTCACTTTCCATCATTTTGAGTTAAGCAGCGAACTTAAAAATTTCGAGTGGAAACATTATCAGTGCACTATAATTTAGACCAAGTTACTAAATTGTTTAGCAACAATGAGTGACACTGTGACAAGTGATGGTGCGATTAACGAAGTGAATAGTGATGTGAGGGACAAGTTCAACGAAAAAATAAGAAATTCAATTGAAAGAGCCAATTAGGATGTGGAGAATATGCTTGTTGCATGGATGGAAGAAAACAACTCGAAGAAATGGGTTGAAGGTTTTAGATTTTGCATTAGATCTGAGCCTTAATGAAGTTCCTAAAAAATAAAAAAACGTATCTGTACGACCAATAAATGGTGAAGAGTCATTTTTCGGCCTTCAAGGATTCTTAAAGTGTAATTGTACGAAAAAATGTATCAACAATGCTTGTAAATGTAAAAAAACAAACAAATTGCAATGTAATTTATAACGTTATGGCTCTAATCCCTGCTGCAATAAGTAATTCATAATTGTAACGCCGTATTTTTTATTTGAATTTGAATGATTTGTATGTGTATATTGTAAGATAATATTGAAAAATTTAATAATAAAGTTTACATTTTGGAATAATATTTCAAACCTTTTTTGTTTAATCTGCTTAAGGGCTTGTATGCAATTTATTAATTATTTTTTCAATTATTAATTATTATATAGAATTTCCATTAATTTTAAACATGAGTTGTATGAAACGAATTAAAATTATATCTAATTTTTGCACTATATATTATTTTATCGCCGGGGATTATACTATAATAGACCTATAACACAGCCACACAAAAAAAAAGTGTGCGGATCTGGTAACAAGACACACGTATTCCTATGGATTTTGGGGCGCTGAATTCAAATTCGATATCAAAAATCACCCATCATGTCATGGTTGAGCCATAACCTCAAAAAATGACGAAAGATCATGCACTGAGGCAAATAAATTTCAAAATAATGCCAGTGATGCAAATTTTCACTTCAAAAACATATAGACAACTGTGAAGGATCAACCCTTGCCTGATATCAACTTATTTAACATAACTTTA
>NC_046665.1:21559452-21561536 GCF_010883055.1 Belonocnema kinseyi | reverse complement strand
ATCTCACCTAACCTCACGAAACACAATTAAACTGATCGTGTTGTCCCGTTGTGTTTGCGGTACCGTTTCATTCAGCTTCGGCTTAACCTACATAGAGGTTTAACCTAACCTAACAAAACCTGACCTAACCTAACCTAGCCGAATAAAATTGAACCACACGTGTAGCTATGTAAGCGTACGGTTCTCAGTCTTGAACGTGTGCTATATCTAATAGGGTAACTCGATCTTAACCTACAAATGAATCTAACTTAACAGAACCTAACGAAATTTTGCTTAACGCAACACAACTTAACTTAAGTGTTCCCGTTGTAACACAATAAAATTCATTTCATTGTACTACAGGCGGTTAAAAATTTTAGACGCACATTACTCATTTGAAGAAACTTAGAACTACAAGTAGAATTGACCCCATTTCAATTAACCTGACAATGTTTGTATCAATTAAAATGTAGAACTGTAACTTAAACATGCAGATGAATAAGAGTCTTATTTAAAATTTTTTCTCTTTCTGCTTTTCTTAAACTTAAGGGATATATTTATACTATCTTTCGTGTTTACATTTGGTCTTGCTTTTTATCGTAATTAAATTGATTTATAGACCTACTTCAGTCTATTTTCTGCCTGCTATAACGTGTCCTTTTTTCTTCGAAGGAACGATGCAAAGGGTTACGCTTACGTTTAAGACCTACATTCGTTTCTCTTTTCAACATCCAGCAAAAATCAGCCATCATGACCTCGTCCCATCTACCCTAATATCGTTGTTCCATCACTTTTATGTTCTCGTAGTCTGGACTTTTTTTTTACCGAGGAAATCTACGTTTACTGCTTTAAAACTTTCCCAAGCGTCTATTTCAGTTTTCGTCATGTGGCTCACGAAATTAGTATCTCTTGTCAATATTCGAATTTGTGGTCCATCAAAGACTCCTTTCAATTTAGCGTCTGAAACATCAGGGAATTTAAGGGATATATACTTATAGCATTCTCCATCTTTGTCTAACGCCTTGACAAATTGCTTCATGAGCCCAAGCTTTATGTGGAGGGGTGGTAGTAAAAATTTTTCTGGATCAACGAGGCTTTGGTTGATAATAGTATGAGAACCAGGTTTGAATAAATCTCTTAAAGGCCAATGTTTTTTGCTGTAATGATTGGCTCGATCTCTGCTATTCCAAAGGCATATAAAGCATGGCTCTCTCGTGAAACCCGATTGTTGGCCTAATATCATTGTTTTGATTTTAAGATCACCACATATTTGCCATTTGTGATTCGTGTAATTAACTTTTTCAAGAAGCATTTTAACATTGTTATATTCTTCTTTGATGACCGTTGAGTGAGCTATAGGGATAGGAGCGTAAGTATTCGTGTTATGCAGTAAAACAGCCTTAATTCTGCGTTTTAACGAATCAATGAAAAATCGCCATTCTTCGTCTCTGTATAGATTTTTCTTCGAGTGGTTCATTAGTCCGTTAACCTCACTGCAGTACACTAAAGACGTCTCTTCGTCTTTAACGAAAAACATTCTGAATTCTTTGTCCCTGTCGCGATAGAATGAAACTTTTGTCTTTGGCTCTAGGAGATTTCTTCTTTTTAGAAATGAAGCTGCAAATTCAGCACCGTCTTTCGGTAATCCAAGATCTCTAATAAAATCATTCAGTTCTAGTTGCGACACTAATATTGGATCCTTCAATGTCATTTTATGCACGCCATATTCGTCATCTTTTTCGTCATTTTCATCGGAATCATCAGAACTATTTTCTGTTCGATCACTGGTTTCACTACCGTCTCCATGACGTTGACGTTCAACTTCCATTCTATCATCTTCTAAAGCGCTTAAATCAGTCTGGTGTGCATTTTTATTGATTTTAATTGTTCTTATGACTGTGCACACATTAATGTACGAAATGTTATTTTTATTTTTGGCGTTGATCCCTTTGACGGAATTTATGCAAAAGTAGCAGTCCTTCGCAATAACGGGTTTTTCCATCTGGTTGGTGTAGAGTACTTGCGGTACTTTTCGTTGTTTGAATTTTTTAGACGATACAACATAAGTCTGCAGGAATTGCAAATGACGTGAGGAACCCATTTTG
>NC_046665.1:21555741-21559352 GCF_010883055.1 Belonocnema kinseyi | reverse complement strand
AATAGTGTGCATGTGTGTGTTCAAAAGTTTCTATGAATATACTGCCAGGCTACTTTTTTTTAGGACTACACCACTAGCGTTAAGTCTACGAAAGTGTCTGCGAAATTTGACGATGTGTGCTTTTCTATAGCCTTTTACCATTTTGTGCGCATTTCGTTTGTGTGTATTCTTTTTTGCACATCATATAGATTGTAACGTTCTTTTAAGATTTTGACCAACTTGGAAATTTATAACACGAAATTACATAAAAATTCCCATAGTATAAATAATATACTACTATGTAACTATATAAAATCTTACAATTTTCAATAACTACAAAGGATGTTTAAGTATAACGGAAAAGTTTAGGGAGACTTAACCTCAAAATATCGTGTATGTTGACTTACGACCCGCACGCAGTTTCATGGTCGAAAACGGCAAATTTATGTCCTGCATCCCTGCTGATGAAAAAGCAATGAAAACACAGTGGCGAACGGCACTGGGCCGCCAGTGCGTTTTCAGTGGCTTTTTGTGCTGATTTCATCACCTAAACCGCACTGAGAAGTGATGGGAATTTCCTCATTATACATATTTATAATTATAACTTATATACTAATATACTACTTTGAAGTTTTACTTTGTTGTACTTTGTTGTTGTCTGCTTTGGCGTATCTCATACCATTTACGAGATATGTAATATCCACTCCAATTTTAAACATCCAAAAGAAAAAGTTAGATATTTGAAATAATCGAAACCCGTAGATTCTGAATTTCTTACCTTCTCGTAGATAATTTCAAAATTTTACAAATTTTAAATTTTGATTTTTAACCCCTTTTAGCTGGTCTACTTAGTAGCCTAGTCGCGTTGGCATGGGCACTCGGATTTTCACTAACACTATAGTGTATATTAATAACACACCTTTTCAAAGACGTCACAGACTAGATTTATTGGGTGAAGTAGCCTTTTAAAAATTGAAATGGACACATGAAGGGGAACCCAGGTATAGAAAACTAGCGATACATGTAACGCTGAAGAAACAGCACTGAGTAGGCACTGAACAGTGCAGTTTCTTTGCTTTTTCAGTGCGTTTTCATCGGCAGGGATGTATTTCTTCATGTTAGACGCACGTTGAGAAGAAAAATATGTATTTTTATAGAATTCTGCTTATTTCGTATGTGCCACACCGATCGAATTATTTCCATCGTCGCAAGATGTAAATTTATACCAACTTTTTTAACAGTGTAGATTTTACTTTTATAGAAATTAATTTTCAACAGAAAAATAGGCATTTTAACATAATAGTTGAATTCTCAATCAAAAAGATTAATTTTAAACCAAAAAGTTGAAGGTTCAATTATAAAGTTGATATTCAACCAAAAATAGGCTAGTTCAGATTTTAGTTAAAAAAATTAATTTTCGACAAAAGAAGTATAATTTTCAACAACAAGAATTAAACAACATATTAATTTTTAACCAAAAATGGATTGGTTAATTTTTACTTCAATAAATTAATTTTAAAAAAATGATAAGAAAATAGTTGAATCCTCAATCAGTAAGACGAATTTTTAACAAAGAAGATTAATATATGGTAATGACGTTATTTTGTCGGCCAAGGTAATTAATTAATTAATTCTGATGTTAAATTTTACTGATAACTAGTCAAAATAATTTTCTGAAAAAAAAGAGAAAAAATATGCGGGCTGTGGCATATTTCTTGTCGTTTCTTCAGAAAATTATTTTTACTAGTAATCAGCCAAATTTAACATCAGAATTAATTAAAGAAGATGAATGTTCTACCAAAAAAGAAGAATTTTTAACAAAATCCATAAATTTTAAAATAAATATAGTTGAAGTTTTAGTTAAAAAATGAATTTTCAACAAAAAAACAGTGTTATAAAAATTATTTCGAAGGAGAACAAACCCATTTCAAATCAGGCAGCTTCTGCACTTCCACTTTTTTTGAAAATATTCAACAATTTAGTTAAATTTTTTTCTTTCTTGATTGAAAATGATTTCTTGACCGAAAATTCATCTTTTTGGGTAGAAACCTGATTTTCTGATTGAACATTACCAAGATAAAAATTTATCCCTTTTGGTTGACAATTCAACTGTTTTTCCGAAAATTCGACTTTTTGCGTTAAAAATGAAGAATTTAGTTGAAATTTGCTCTTTTTTTAGTTTACAATTCTGCTCTTTTTGACAAAAATTTCATTTCTTAAACGCAACTATTTACTTGAAAATTAACATGTTTTTGTTGAAGATTCAGTTATTTTGATTGAGACTCGTCTTTTTTCTTTAAATTCGACTGATTTTGATTTGAAATTAACATTTTTTTCTCTTAGAAAGATAAACCATTACAATTTTAGTTGAAAATTAATTCTTTTGTTTGAAAATTTTACTATTCTAGTTTTGTTGAAGAATTTCTCTTTTTAAGGTTAAACTTCCACTACTTGGTTGAATGTTAACCTGATTTAGTAAAAATTGATATTTTTTGGGTTGAAGATTCATCATTTTAGTTGAAAATTTAATTCTTTTGTTAAAAATTCCTTCTTTCTTTGGTTGAAAATTTCGCTAATTGGTTTACAGTTGAACTACTGTTTTAAAAATTAGTTTTTTGTGTGTTAAAGTTCGATTATTTTAGTTAAAAATTTATCATCTATTTTGTACCGACGTTATTTAAACTGGAATATCTTTAGTTTAAATAAAATAAGCAAATTTCTACAGCTTACAATTTTAAACAGTTAAACTTAGAAATTATTCGGATCTTTTTAACGATATTTTAAAAAGACGCTTTAAAATGCTTAAAAACCACATGATTTCTACGAATTTTTATTAGCGAGTGAATTGTGACTTACAACTTGCCTGAAGTGAATGTGTTAATGATAAGTGACTTTTTTGCTGAAAGTGCGTATTTAAATGCTTCCGAAGCACGCAGCGATAAAGCGAAAAAATAAGTGAATATATATATATATATATATATTTTACAGAAATTATTAAAAATATGAGTTAAAATTATTTATTTACATCTTAAAGATTGTAACATTCTTTAATAAAATTCGAACATACGTGAACTCTATCAGTAGAACCAACTACAACTTAAAACTCCTATGTATATCTTGTGGGCAAAGCCCGAAATGCGGGAAAACCTAGGATAGACCGGTCCTTCCGCAGATTGCCCGAGCGGTGTCGAACAATGTACAAAACTCTTCTTTACTTCGGACTTTGCCCGAAGCGTCCTTGGTCAATCTGCGGAGTGACACTGCCGCAATAGGCAATGTACGAAATGCCAAAAATATTTTTGATTTTTACGTATTTTACTCATCCTGATGCTGATTTAACTTTCTTAACAGGATTCGTTCTATTACACAGCCAAACAAAAAAAAAGTGTGCGGAGCTGGTAACAAGACACACGTATTCCTATGGATTTTGGGGAGCTGAATTCAAATTCGGTATCTAAAATCATCCATCACGTCATGGTTGAGCCATTACCTCAAAAAATGACGAAAAATCATGCATTGAGGCAAATAAGTTTCAAAATAATGCCAGTGATGCAAATTTTCACTTCAAAAACATATAGACAACTGTGAAGGATCAACCCTTGCCTGATATCAACTTATTTAACATAACTTTA
>NC_046665.1:21534567-21555641 GCF_010883055.1 Belonocnema kinseyi | reverse complement strand
TAATTTTATTTATATTTTATTTATATTTATTTTTTTATTACTTGAAGCGAGGAAAACTTAATGGCATCTCTGAAGACCCCGAGATTGTCGATAGCAGCGCTATACGAACACCTTTGCGCTGGAGAGACTTATACATACCTGGGCATACCACAGACCCACATTCAGGATGTGACATCTATAAAGGATACTCTCCGAAACAGATATAAACGTCTCATCCGGCAGATTTGGTCTTCCGAACTGTCGGCGAGGAATAAAGTATCTGCAACGAACATGCTTGCGATCCCGGTAGTACTCTATTCATTTGGAGTGGTTTCATGGACGAAGAAGGAGAAGTTCCGCGACTCTACATCCCACGTCGTCAAGATGGTCGCGGAATATTGAATCTTGAATGTCTTCACAACAGGATTATTCTAGGCACAGCACATAGAGTCGCAAATGGAAGAGACCCTCTACTTAAAATGGTCAGGAAGCACGAACAAGTGGACGAAGGAGCGTTTACATACAAAGCAGCGGAGGAGGCTGCTAAAACACTCGGACTTATCTTCAGTATTAGGGGTGAGCAAAATGCATCAAATCTTATATATCTCGAGTACTCACTCCTGAAAGCCCGGATTAAGAAAGCACAACAGAAAAACTTGCGTGAACAGCTCCTCGATAAGAGAATGCACGGAATCTTCCGCAGAAACGTGAAAAATCAGTCCATGTCGTGTGAGCAAACTTTTGCTTTCCCTAAATCACCCGGATTGAAGTCTGGCACAGAGGGTTTCATTTTGGCATGTCAATACGGTGTCATTTCCACCTTAACATACCGTCGCCACACCCCGAGTATTTAGCACACATACTATCTAGTTGTCCAACTCATGCGGGAACAACCTACATCCAAAGCCACAATGTGGAACTAAGAGTGCTTTATTACTATGTCTGTCACTCTTACGGCATTAACCTTAATATCGCTCCTCTAAATGCTCGAGAATGAGAAGTGCCGCATATACTGGAACTTTATGTTCTCGACAATTGTTTCTGTTGCACACTCGAGGGCTGGCATGGTTCTTCTTGATTTCGAGAAGCGATCCATGTTCGTTATCGAATTTTCGGCACCAGCTGACGAAAACATCATAGTCAAGGAGAATGAAAAGAAAGAGAGGTATAGAGACCTTATAAGGGAGTTACAACGATTGTACCCGGAATATTCTGTTAAACTAATCATCCTTATCATCGGCGCTCTTGGGGCTGCCAAGCTTTCATTGGTTAGTAGCCTGAAAGGCATCCCTGTGTATCAACAATATGCTAAAACACTTAAGGAAAAAATACAGAAGGCGGTCGTCCTCGGGGTCACTCCGTGTCCTCAGGGTGCACGAGACTTTTGCCGGATCGTCGTATTGATTCCGTTACACACTGTAACCACTTATCTCAAGGTCGTGAGACGTGGTTATGGCTGAAATTTTACCGTGATTTTCTCAGGATCGGGTGCAGTTTTTCAGATTAGCACCCGCTCCTGCGTTTGTCCTTATGACAAATTTTAAATTTTATATGCATACACACACACACACATATATATATATATATATTAAAAATTTGTCATAAGGACAACCGCAGGATTTCACCGGGAGTGGATGCTAATCTGAAGAATTGCACTTGCTCCCAGCGAAATCGCGGTAAAATTTCAGCCGCAACCACGTCTCACGACCGTGAGATAGGTGGTTACAGCCTGTAACGGAATCAATACGACGATCCGGCAAAAGTTTCATGCACCCTAAGAACACGGAGCGGTCCAAGAAATACCGCCTTCTGCATTTTTTCGGCAAGTATTTTAGCATATTGTTGACACGCGGGAATGCTTTTCAGGCTATTAACGAGTGAAAGCCTGGCACCTCCAATGGTTCGATAACGAAAATGGTTCGCTTTTTGAATTCAAGAAGAACCATGTCAGGCCTCGAGTGTGCAACAGAAATAATTGTCGAGAATATATAGTTCCAGTATATGTGGCACTTCCCATTCTCAACAATTGACTCGATTTCCCTAGGAGCGTTTAGAGGAGTGATATTAAGGTTAATTCCGTAAGAGTGACAAAGACAACTATAAAGCATTCTTAGTGCCACTTTATGCCTTTGGATGTAGGTCGTCACCGCATAAGTTGGGCAACTAGATAGTATGTGAGCTAAATGCTCGGGGTGTGCATGGCACACCCTGCAGCTATCATCGGAAATGTCTTGGCTCAAAGTGTGGCGACGGTGTGTTAAGGTGGAAATGACAGTGTCTTGACATACCAAAATGAAACCCTAAGTACCAGACTTTAATCTGGGCGATTTCAGGAAAGCGAACGTTAGCTCACACGAGATTGACTGATCCTCCACATTTCTGTGGAAGATACCGTGCATCCTCTTATCGAGGAGCTGTTCACGAAAGTTTTTCTCTTGTGCTTTCTTAATCCAGGCTTTCAGGAGTGAGTACCCGACATAGATAAGATTTGATGAATTTTGTTCACCCCTAATACTGAAGTTGAGTCCAAGTGTTTCAGCAGCCTCCTCAGCTGCTTTGTACAGAAACGCTCATTTTCCCGCTTCTTGGTGATTCCTGACAATTTTAAGAAGAGGGTCTCTTCCATTTGCTCCTCCATGTGCTGTACCTAGAACAATCCTGTTGTGAAGACATTCAATACTCAATATTTTACGACCACCTTGACGGCGTGCAATTTACAGTTGCGGAACAGAAGACTTAAGATGCATGCTTTTGTTCATATGCATAACCTTTCTTGTCCCGATGTGAAGGGATCTGAGCTCGTTCTTCGTCCATGGAACTTATCTAAATGAATAGAGTGCTATCGGGACGGCAAGCCCATTCGTTGCAGGTACTTTATTCCTCGCCGACAGTTCGGAAGAACGAATTTTGCCGGATGAGACGTTTGTATCTGCTTCGGAGAGTATCCTTTATAGATGTAACATGCTGAATGCGGCTCTGTGGCACGCCTAGGTCTGTATAAGTCTCTCCGGCGGAAATGTGTCGTATAGCGCGTCTATTAACGAGCTCAGGATCTTCAGGGATGCCATTTAGCTTTCCTTGCTTCAAATAAACCTTGGCGCATTTGTCTAACCCAAATTCCATTCCAATTTCCTTAGTATATCGTTCGACAATTCCTAGAGCTAGATGTAGTTGCCCTTTGTTTTTAGCATAGATCTTAAGATTGTCCATGTAAAATACAGGAGTGACCTTGTACTTCTGATCTGCAGGTTTTCCGCACAAGTATCCGTCGGAATGGTGAAGTGCTAGAGATAGTGGCAATAATGTAAGGCAAAAGAGGAGTGGGCTCATGGTGTCGCCCTGAAAGACACCTCTCTGAAAGGTGACCTTGTTTTTTGTCACACGATTTTTTCAGATAAGATTGTAAATCTGATTTTCCAAAGCGGCATCAATCTCTCTATGCACCTAACGATTTGCGGATGAACCTTTAAGCTTTCCAAAAGATAGATGATAAGTCTATGGGAGGTCGAATCGAAAGCTTTCCGATAATCAATCCAGGCCATCGATAGGTCACGCTGGTAGAATGCTGCATCTTTGCAGACACATCTATCGTTGAGCAGGTTCTCTCGAGATCCTATTATTTAGGATAGATGTGAATATCTTATACAGTGTGCTTAGACAAGTGATTGGCCTGTAATTCTTCGGGTTAGCTAAGTTGCCTATTTTCGGCAGGAGTATTGTGCGCCCCTCTACAAACCACTGCGGAATCGGCTCTTCCGTCTTTAAATATGAGGTGAAAATACGGGCCAAATGCTGATGGGTTGAAGGAAACTTCTTCCACCAGAAGGTTTTAATACAATCTGGTCCCGGTGCGGAATAGTTTTTCATCCCTCTTAATACTTTTTGGACCTCCTCGGTTGTGATGGGTGGGTATTCTTGATCAGGTGTTATAAGGGCATCACACAGCTCCTTGAAGCTATTTATATTTTTTGAGTCTTCGTCCAGTCTGTGCTGCACTTCGAAGACTTTTCTCCAAAATACTTCGACCTCCTCTGGTTTGGGCGGGTGTTCGACAGTTCCGCCGATCCATCGCATTAAATCAATTTTGATTGGCTCCCCCAGCTCTAGAGTGTTCGGCATTGTTGTCCGACCTATTGTCGGGAACCCTGCCCGTTCTGTTGTTTTGAACTGCACTTACTACAACTATGTTTGGTGTTGTAGAACCCCGAATGCAAGGATAAGGCTGCGTATATACACATATATATACACACTTCATACACACTCACACACACACACACACACACACAGAAATGCTAATCTGAAAAACTGCACTCGATCCCAGCGAAATCGCGGTAAAATTTCAGCCATAACCACATCTGACGCCTTTGAGATAGGTGGTCTTGAGCGACCCATTTTTAATTGAAAATTGATATTTTTGGTTGAAAATTGTATTATTTGGTTTAGAACATCGTGTTTTTTCGGAAGAAAATTAATCCTCTTGGTTGAAAATTTATCTGTTTAGTTTGTTGAAAGTTCAACTATTTGGTATCAAATTCATCTGTTTTAGTTAAAATTTCAACTCATTTGTGGTATTTTTTTTATACTAATTTTTTAAACTAAAAATTGAACGATCCTATTTCTTTAAAAATGTGCATTTTTAATTAAAAAATTATCCTTTTTAGTTGCAATCACAACGACTAATTTTATTGGTTAAAAATTGATCTTTTTTTATTATTTGTAACATAGATGTCCAAATTCACATTTTTTGTCTTACATCGGAAAAAGCGTCTTTTATAATTTGCTATTAAAAAATTCATCGCTGATAGATTCTGCAAAATAAAGTGTAGAACCTTCCTATTTGTAAATGCATTCTATCTTATTTAAAATACTTTTTATAATATTGTTCTATTGATAGAAAATTAATTCAGTTCAAAATTTCATTATTTGTTCGAATAATCGTATTTTTTGTTACAAAATTAATCTTCTTGATTGAAAATTTATCTTTTTGTTTAAAGGTTCAACTGTTTAGTATCATATTCATCTGATTTTAATTAAAATTTGAACTAATATGTAGAAAATTTCATTTTTTGGTTGAATACAGAGTGATTTGGTTCTGAAAGATCAAGATCTGAGTGAAAATATCAGTTTAGTGCCTTTGATCACGATAGTGAATTTACTGTCATAATTTATTCAATCCCACAGTTCTTAAACCATACATTATTGGAAAGCATCTAAAAGTGAAGTGCAAGCTTTTATGCTACTGAATAAAGTTAATATAAAATTTGGTGTATTTTTATTTGCACCGATGCAAAGCACTGAAAATCGCACTGAAACGGCACTGCCCAGTGACGTTCCAGTGCTGCTCGTTTAAATCTACTCAGATTTCGCTTTTAAATGCCAGAAGAAGTTTCCTTTATACCTGGGACTAGACTATCAAGTAGACCAGCTGAAAGGAATTCAAAATCTAAAATTAAAATTTGTAGTATCTTGAAATTATCTATGAGAAGGTTAGAAATCCAGAATTTTCAGGTTTCGATCATTTCAGATATCTAACTTTTTCTTTTAGATGTTTAAAATTGTAATGCATATAACGGATCTCGTAAATGGAATGATATACACCAAAACAGACACGATTTTTTAATTCAACTTCAAAATAGTATATTAGTATATAGGTTATAATTATTATAACAAATTTAATTTAATGGTTATTATAACAAAGTTATAATCACTCCACAATGATACGACCTTGTGAACTCAGGCCGAGGAGTGAGAAAAACACCACTTCCTAGTCCTAATACGCAAAACCTGCGTACTGAAAACTCTGTCTTGTGCTACTAGCCCCTCTGATAATCGGCAAACTCGGACGTTCCACTCCCAACTCCTTTGGTACCTACAATGACGCCCCATCGCCTCAGGACCATATTCTCCTCGACGTTTTCGACATCATCCGCTTCCAGTGTCTTGCCTTCATCGCCCGGATACCAACACTACCAATGCTCCTTCGCTCTTGGCTTCGCCGCCTAGTTCGGGCTATCGAGACTATCTGAAACTTTAAACTCTGTAAGTTGGTTTAATAAACCACATTTTCATTCAAATTTGTTTAACATTATTAACTTCACCTGCATCTCGACACTCCTATTCCTTGCCATCCTCTTGATTTGCAAGATCCCTCACAAATTTGGCGCCCTCTTTAGAAAATCCACAATTCCTACAAAATCCTATGTCGAGAACAGAAGTCTTAGAAAAAAATGATGAAAATAGAAAATCAAAGTTAATTATGCATGTGTACCATTGGAAAGAAGAAATAAAATTAAAATTTTGAAGGGAAAAAGAAATACTTGAAAATGGTTCTTTAGACAATGCTACGAAAATTGATTTTTGTTAGTTTATTGTTTATTCATATTTAGAAAAAGTGCGGGTAAATTAGAAACAGAATTTAAAGGGCCATTTTAATGCAATAAAGAGAAAAGTGATTCTAAATTTAAAACAGTTATCGATAAAACAGAGGAAAAAATTATCAATAATAGAAAAATGATTCGCCATTAGAAAAAGTAATTGGTATAATTTTAGGAATAATACGGTAATAAACAATAATATTAATCGCGTAAAAATAGAAAGAAATATTTAGAATTTTGCGAGGAAATTTCTGAAGGCATATTAGAATTAAATGAAGTAAAACAAGTGCAGTTAGAAAATTTAATTAAAAGAAAGATAATAGATCAGGGATCAGAATTTAAATCGACCCATTTTACTAGCCATAAAATAGATGTGCAAGGTAATGAACCTATAAAACAAAAATACTATTATGTGTCACCTAAAATGAGAGAATTTATGTATGAGAAAGCAGATCCAATACTAGAAGAAAAATTATAGAACCTTCTAAAAGTGATTGGTCGAATCCGATAGTCATGATAAAGAAACCCAACGAGAAATATAGATTTTGCTGAGATTTCAGGAAAGTAAATGAAGTAACTAAAAAAGATTTATACCCAATTCCTATAATGTCGGAAATATTCGATGCATTAAGGTCAGCAAGGTACATGTCCAAAATAGATCTTCGTTCAGCATATCATCAGATACCGGTGGACGAGGAATCTAAACCAATAACAGCTTTTATAGTCCCAGGCAAAGGAATTTATCAGTTCAAGAGGATGCTATTTGGAATAACAAAATGCTTCTGAAACATTCCAGCGCCTGATGAATAAACTAATAACATTAGAATTAAAACCACACGTATTTTGCTACCTTGATGACATAATTATAACCTTAATAAATTTCGAGAAATATTTAAAATATTTAGAAATTATTTTGGATAAAATTTAAGATGCTAAGATTACTAACAACAGCACCTGATTTTGGAATTACTTTTCAACTTGAAACTGATTCTCGTGATATAGGATTAGGAACTGTTTTAAAACAAACAATAAATGGGAAAAATTATGCAATAGATTTTGCAAGTAAAGGTCTAAATGGAACAGAACGTAAATATTCAGCTGCAGAAAAAGAATGTTCGTAGTCTGTGTTACACAAGAAGTTATCACTTTAAATTTTCTGTAATTCCTTCAATAGCAACAAATACTATCCTACTAATTATTACAAAAGTACTATATTATTTTGTAGTTTTAAGATTTATAATATTCTAGGTTAGTAATCTAATATTATAAATGTAAATTTTGAATTTAAATAAGTTTGAATTTGTAAGTGTGTGAACTAAGCTCTTGGTTATAACCAATGAATGTTATTTTAATGTTTGCATACGTCCTTGTAAAAAGAATGTAAAAGCAAACGAGAGTTTAGTTTGTGACAGTTATTGTCAACGCAACAACCTAAAAGAATCGTTTATTCTTTTCAGGGATTTTTTTGCAGAATCGTAACCATTCTATGTGATATATTTTTGTTTGGTTAAGAATCATTTGTTCCAAATAAAACTCATCTTGAATCATTTAAACTTCAATTTAATTATTAATCGGTGTGTGACGCGAATAAAACGAGGACTTGGCTACCAGTTAAATATCATCCAGTAGAGTCGTAAGTTCTCGAGCACTTTACTTTTTGGCAAATTTAATTTATTTGTTTTATTTTTTCCTGATCATTATTCTCTCGTTTCTCTACGTAGTGATGGAGTTTTCTTTCTAAACTATTTTCCCTCTACTCTCTTTCTCTCGTTCCTCTAGTAGGAATGCAGTGCCTGTCTTTACTATTTTCCTCTATTCTCTCTCACGTTACTCTTGTAGGAACGCAGTTTCTTTTTTTCTAGTTTTCCCTAACCCCCCCCTCTCTCTCTCTCGTTGCTCTTGTTAAGAACGGGGTTTCTTCTTTTTTCTCTTAAATTTCTCTCGTATCGTCCGTAGGTATGGAGTTTTCTTCTCTCACTCATTTTCTCTCGTTGCTCCCGTAGAAACGGTGTTACTTTAAATAATGTCCGTAAAATCAAATCCCCGTCATATGTAGATGGAAATTAACAAATGCAAACCAAGTCAAAAGAAACGCTTGACAGAAGCTCGTCAACAAGGATATAATGGTAGTCCATGGAAGGAACTTCCGTTAGACGAAGCTTCGGGTTTTGGAGAACCAGTTTCTCCTAATCCATTTCTGACTCCGGAACATCCTTAACACTTGGACGATGATTATCTAGATCTCCAGACTTCATCGATCTGTTTTCCCCACCTCGTTTAGCTTTATCTGAGGAACATATATCTGCCCGAGAAATTCAGCGAGAGGAGTACTACCCAATTGGAGTTCCACCCACAGTAAAGTCCATAGTTGTGTGTTTTTCAACTTATCATCCTACAGATACTGAAAAACGGAATCGATTATTTAGAGGGTTATTCTTTTAAAGGTATAACAGACCATATTGCCTTGAAATGGCTTTATAATTTTAAAAATCCAACTGGCCGATCAGCAAGATGGGCCTTAGGATTGTTAGAGTATGATTGTGAAATTATATATAGGAAAGAAGTTTAAATCAAATCCCAGATGCGTTATATGAAAATGAAATAAAAGATTCTAGTATTTTAGCCAGCGTAATAGAAACGAAAGAAAAAGATTTTAAAGAAATTGAGGATAATTGGTATAAAAATAAAATGATACATGCTAAAAATATATCAGAAGAAAATCCAAACTGGAAAACACGCGACAATCAATTATATTTTCATATACCCGACCCTTTAAAATCAAGCTTAAATTCAGATAGCAACCTGTGGAAACTAACAATACACAAAGAGTTAAGAGAAACAGTTTTGATTGATAATCATAATAATAAATAAGCAAGACACTGAGCCATGGAAAAAACTTTTGCGAAAATTCCTACAAATTATTTTTGACTTAAATCCTAGAATTTTAGATACAGATAATGGCAGAGAGTACGTAAATAAATCAATAATTAACTTAACTAAAACATTTGGTATTAGACATTCAAAAACTTCTAAATATCATGCGCAAGCAAATTCAACGGAAAGATGTAACAGATAAATTAAAACTACAATAAAAGCGTATTTATAAAAAGTTGATAAATCATGGAATGAAAGTTAAGATAACTTACAATTTACGTTTAATACAAGTAAAAATTCTTCAACAGGACTCACACCATCCATTTTAAATTTAGATAGAGAACTCCAACCAATGCAAGCGTTAAATAAGGATTTAAATGATAAAAGTGAAATCAAATTTCAAGAATTCGAAAAATGGGCAGATACAATGCGAAAATAAAAAGTAATTAGGGAAGAAGCAATTAAAAATTCAGACACCACAATTCAAGCTAAAAAATGAAACAAAAATTTTGAAGTACATTGAAAAATTTAATATTAAAAACTAGATTTCATTTCAAATTTTTCTTTTTAATTACATGCATGTTATTGAGTTTATTTTTACACCACTGATAACGACAAAATTGACGTACTACTAAAATGCTCTTGCTGCAAGGAAGAATTACCAGCTAGGAAATCTCTCAAACATTCTCGTGTAGACACCTTCAAAATCGAACAACCTCCGATGAACGAAACACCGGAGGCAAAGCGAATAAGGACAGATGAAGAAGATAGAAAGGAGATTAAAGGATTAAAAAATTATCGGAAGAAAAGAGATTCCTATACAACCTACCTTCGATGCAAAAAGTAAAGAAGGGATTAAAATGAAAAAATTATTGAAATAGAGACAAGAGAGATATGCAAAGGAAGCAACAAGGAAAACAAAATCAATAAAGGAGGAAAAAGAAGACTCTTCCACAGATTGGGACGCAGATGTCTACATTTACAATGAAACTTTTCCTACTTAATCACATACACAACTGAAAAATTTACTCAAAACCCAGAAAACAGAAAAACTAAAATAGATTTTATTTTTTGCACTTTTATTTTGAAATTACAATATTTGAATTACTTCTACGTAAGTTTAATTGAATGGTGCATAAGTAACGTAAAGAAAAGAAAGTAAATACGGCTATAAGAAGACAATATGGAATTTCACTTAAAATAAAAAAGTAGAGTTTAGATATAAGTTACTTTACAGCAAAAAGAACCAAGGAGAGCAGAACGTCGGAAGAAGGTATTAATCTGGAAGGATAACAACTAAAATATAAAATTTAATTATAAAATTTAGAAAAATAGTTAAAATTAAGACTTTATATTTTTTATTGATGTTATTATTGTTGAAATAGGATAAGAAAAAGCAGAATTAAAAGAAAAATATTATTTAATTTTAGTTTTATTTTTTGTTTGGAGAGGTAGGATTTTTTAAATGTACGTCCGAAAGGAAAAGATGGAAGGCATCAAAGTGTGGAAACGTCGTCAATGCGAGAGGATGGTGCCAGTAGAACTTTATATAAACTTCATATAAACTTCATACAAAAATAACATTCAGTAAAGAGGAACTGGCACAACTAGAAGGAAAGAAAATAATACTGAAGACGAGGAAAAAGGAACCAATAAAGCAGACGATTTTTATATAGAACTAGATGCAACTGATGAAGAAAATGGTTTTACTTTCGACATAGAATCGGAAATGTGCGAGACAATCTTTAAAAAATACAGGGTGGGGGAAGTTATAAAAAAGTTATAATCACCCCACAATGATAGTCCCTGCGAACCCAGGACTAGGAGTGGGGAAAACACCACTTCTTAGTCCTAATATCCAAAACCTGGGCACCGAGAAGCCAGTCTTGTGCCACCGGCCCGTCTGATAGTAGGCAAATTTGGACTTCCATTCCCAACCCTTTTGTACCTACAGCGACGCCCATCGCCTTAGGACGATATTCTCCTCGACATTTTCGATATCAGCCGTTTCCGGCTTCTTGGATTAAAAGCCCGGATACCACCACCACTAGTGTTCGCCCGCTCTTGGCTTCGCCACCCAGTTAGGGCTATGGAGACTATATCATCCTTGAAACGCTGTAAGTTGGTTTAATAAACCTCATTTTCATTCAAATTTGTTTAACATTATTGTCTTCACTCGCTTCTTGAGACTCCAAATCCTTCCCATCCCCTTAATTTGCGAGATCCCTCACATTATAAATATGTACAATGGGAAAATTCATAAATTAAACAAAAGTGTTAATAATTTGAAGAAAATACTAAAAAGCGAGCCGGGTTGTTTGCGGCCAAATACTGTAAATAACTCTGCCCGCCCGGAACTTGAAGAATACAATAGTACCATTATATGACCATGCCATCACTTCTTAGTTCCGTTTAGGTGCTGAAAATCTGCACAGACAACCACTGAAGCGGCACTAACGCCCCATTGCCGTTCACCAGTGTTTTTTTCAGTTTTCAATCGTGTATTCTCAAGTTTATTCCTACCTTATAAATCTCAAATGTTTCAATCGCATTTTACATCAGCAATGGAACTTGGTAAAAAAATGATAACAAATTCCTTGCTTCACAGGAATATTACTTAATTAAATATAAATATATATTCATATAAATTCATATAAATTGCAAATAATACTCAAACATTAACTTTTAATTAAAAATATACTAACGTTACCCTAACCTTACTCAAAATCAGAAAATCACCATGAAACTCCTTGCACTTCACCTTTACCACAAAAACAACGTCATAGAATGTATAATCTTTTAAACTTTGATATGATTTTAAATAATGTATGGTTTCATAACTGGGATTGAATAATGTACCATAATAAATTCACTATTATGATCGACGGCATTACACTGATATTTTCACTGAGATCTTCATCTTTCCGAGCGTACAAATCACAATTTTCGATTTTTTGGATGTGTCAGTTCATTACATCTCCCGAAAATTGAGCAAAATACTCACTGTGCATCTTCAAAAAACAAAAACAATGTTAAAGATCTCTACAAATACGAACACACAGTTTTTCGGCAGTCTTCTTCACTGTCTTTCACCCTGCATTGCGGTACGAGGTGGTAGTAGAAGAGAAGCGCTGACTCGTATTGTCGATTTCGAATTTCGATTCAATTATTATTCCCAACAGTGATCCACTGTAGCCAATTGACGTAACTAAAAATATTCGACTGTCGAAGAACGTGAAATCTTGGAACGTTCCGTTACTGTATTAAGGGCATGTGACACACTCAAATATCTATATTACCGACCTCACTTTTGCAGTTCACTGAATATATATTTTTTTTAACTTAAAAACTTTTTTTTTTTGTAAACAAAATTTCGGACTGAAAATTTGGAAATGTATCACAGGACCATAAAGTACGTTTATGTACTTCATTTGAGTAGGAATTTCACTAAAAATTATTTTCAAAGAAATTAAAACTGTGAACATTTTTTGACATATTTTCTTCTTACCTTGAAATTTTTTGAACTTAAGATCTTTTTTTATATGTAAATTATCCGCCTCAAACTTCGAGAAATGCAAGAATGGACAGTAAATTACGTTTATGTACCCAGTTAATTAATTTGAAAATAATTTCGAGCGAAATGCCTACTCAAATAAACTACATAAACGTACTTTATGGTCCTGTGATACATTGTCCAAAGTTTCAGTCCGAAATTTTATTCACAAAAAAAGTTGTTAAGTTAAAAAAAAATAAAAAATTCAGTGAACTGAAAAAGTGAGGTCGGTTATATAGGTATTTGAGCGTGTCACATGCCCTCAACACACTGATGCCTCGTGTCACAGACGTATATCTATCGAAGAAAAAGGAACAATCTTGACTTTTGCATTGTTGTCTAACCCACTGACGCATAGTTTTCGTTCAAAAACGTCTACATCCTTCAATGTTGACCCTATTTACGATTTATTGATTTAAAAGAAAATTAAGTGCACTACATTTCAAAGAGGACATTGGTCATATTTTTTTGAATTTTTATTTGTTTGTTTATTATATGTTTACTCAAAGTACGGCAAAATCATGATTTTGCACAAAATAATTATTTACTCTTCAATAACATTTTGCATACGCAAGAGGACTCCCAGAATACAAATAATAATGATTTTAATTTGTACTGAAAAATTTGAGTTCTTAACTAAAAATGCTTTAAATTATTCTCAGAGTGATTGTTAGTCAGAATATCTATACATTATTAATAATTAGAATTGTTGTAAACAATTTTCTGCAAAAATTTGGAATTTGTGGTTTTCCTTTTACTATCTGCATTGTTAGAGATATTCTTAAAAATAATATATGTTCAATTGTATTTCTAAAAATACAACAATTGTTGATTTTTAAACAAATTAAATAAATATAAAACTTCGACAGTTTGACCTGGAAAATAATTTTTTTGCACTAAAACTGTTTTACATTTTTGGAGATGGATTTGAAGTCACTATTTCTATGTAAAATTAACAATAAGTCATTGTTATTATTTATTGTTATTATTTACTTTCAAATATTACGAAAGTTTCATATATTTCGAAAAGCTTTCATGTATCATTGAACTTCGATGAACTGAAGTTAGCTGTGAAAAAGTGAAAATTCGCTACATTTGCATCTAAAGCTTCGAACAATCCTCGCTAGATTGATTATTATATAAAGCGAACAATAGTGGAAACTAATACTGCTACATTTGCTATAAAATCTGTTATAGAATTGACTATGGTAGTCCATGAAGTTTCTCAGCCTCTTTCGAAAACTGCATCAATCACGGCTTGCTATCTTTACAAAGATAAATTGAAAGAGATGAATGAGTTAGGCAGAATAAGAATGAAAGTTGTTGATACTAGTGGCGGATCCAAGGGAGGTGTTTATGGGGTTCACCCCCCCCCCCCGATACTTTTGGCCTTTCGTATTAAAGGCTGACGCCGCTAAGCCATGCATGGGATATATATATATATATATATTCAACCCCCCCCTGAAATATTTTTGTGGGTCCGCCCCTACATATAGCATATCGCCTTGAATCTAAGAAATGACGAATAGGCTCTGATTATTTGAAAGAGAAAAAAGAGATGGAAAAAACAGATATGTGCAGCTTTTAAAGAAAAAACTGGGTTTATAATCGATTTCGTAAAACAAGGTTCAGGTACATTATACCAAAGTTGGCAAATTTCAGAGGCAACAGACTTGGTAGAATTTGACAAATATACTTTTGAGACCTCTCAACTCTATGTACGTTTGTATTTAATGTTGAATTTTCTTTTATCAGTTGGACAGCATTCCGAAGAAGCAGCCGAAGTTCAAAATAAAGATTTAGAAAATATTCGACAGTTTAAAACACGCAAAATCTGTTGTGTTCTGTTGATTTTCCGAAGCTTTAGAAACAAATGAAAGCAAAATTAGCGATTTTCACTTTTTCACAGCTAACTTCAATTCATCGAAGTTCAAGGGTACAAGAAAGCTTTTCTAAATACATGGAAATTTTGTGATATTTGAAATAAAATAATAACAATAAATAATAACAATATATAACAATTAATACTAACAATAAATAGTAACAATTACTTATTGTTAATTTTTAGATAGAAATAGTGTATTTTTACAAATAGAATTGAACATATGAGGCGGTCGCTCGAAGAACGACCTAAAGCGATTAGGCCGTTTTTCGGGAGAAAATGTTAATAGGTAGACAAGGTCCCAACATATTTATATACCAAATTTCATAACATTTAATCAATTCTTGAGCAAACTGTGAGTGTTTGAAACCATGCGCCTACCATATTATCGCCCGCGTACTCTCCCGCTCGACTCAGCTGACTCGGCTCCTGTACTTCAGTCGTTAGAGTCAAGCAGCGTAGCCGTGTCATTTACTTTATAAAGCGATATATCTTTGAAATATGAAATAATGGATACTTGTATGACTGTTTATTTTACAACACTTCAACATCTTGCAGCACCCATGATTTAAAAATAAAATCGCGGCGAGGCAGGTGGGAAGAGAATAAAAGGAAAAGTAATCGTGCTAAAAATCAAAAGATTCTGTTTTTACAATTCAAAAGTACCTTAAGTTAATATTCAAGCCTACCAAAGTCTTCTTTGCGTATAAGAAATACAGTGGTAGTGGTGAATGTTTCACCTATTTTAAAAATAATGCGTATGTTTGCAACAAAGAGAACTTAACTATTAAAAAATTACGTCAAGTTGGTATCAACGAAGCTAAACAGAAAGATCTTTTATTTTTATTACGTTTTCTTAAACCAACTAATAGATAATTTTACCACGATTAATTTGCAGCTAATTAAGATGCAGTGTGCAATGAGTTAGATTCAGAAATAAATAAATAATACAAAATAGCATTTATTTGTTTTGTATATTATCAAATAAAATTATATAAATAAATCTCTTACTATATCTCTTACTGTTAAAATTTTCTCGTGTTTTTATAGCTATAAAACATATTTTTAGTATTTCTCCCGAAAAACGACCTAATTGATTTTGCATAAATTGTCACTAAAAATATTGTTAAAAAAAGTTGATTGAAGATTGTATGCTTTAAATCCATTAATGGACAGTATATGTTTACACTAAATAAATTACATTTGATTAGTTATTTAACGATGATGTGTACAATGTTGAATTTTCAAATCGATTTTTCTCGATACAACTAAATTGTACTTAGGTCGTTCTGCGAGAGAACACCTCATATATTTTTTTAAGAATGTATGCATCAGTTCAGATGATAAAAGGAAAGCCGAAATTGAAGAAAATTCAAATTTTCGCACAGAATTGTTAATAATTTATAGATATTCTGACTAACAATTACTCTGACAATAATTTAAAGCATTTTTAGCCAAGAACACAAATTTTTCAGCCAAAATTACAATATTTGGCTATTTGTTAATTTAAATTGCTCATAATAATTAAAACATAAAATAATCATATTATTTGTATTCTGGGAGTACTCTTGCGTTGATTAAATATAATTTTCATTACATGTAAAATGTTTGATTGGGTTTTTCGGAACTTTACCCGAGAAAAACCGAAAGCACACAAACCTTTATAGAAAAAGATGAATTGATGTATTATAGTACTGTTTCTGTAGAATAAGTAATTAAAGCAAGCTATAGAAGGCTGGAAATCAAATTATACTGGTTATATAACATTGTACAATTCAGACTGAGTCTCATTAAATGAGATTGTGGATACAATTGTGACAGTATTCTTCCTAATTAATGATTAAGAAATTGAAACGATTTAATTGTAGAAGGGTTCAAGAATTAACAATTTATTTTAAAGAAAGTGTTAACAATTTGAATATTCAATGTTTCAGATTTCCTTCAGAACCTCCTCCTCAAGGATCACATAGTACTCATAGCCCTCAATCATTGATCTCCCGTTTCGCACATCCACTAAAACAAGAATCGTCGCCTCCAGTACAAGTTCAAGTTGGATCCAAAGAATCTGCGAAGAAACGTTTCGCCTCGTACGTGAGGCTCAGGCTTGGAAGCGATCGTGCGCCTTCACCAGAGCCACCGCCTAGATTGAATCGAGGAGAGTCTCCGTTGACCCTTCGACGAACTTTAGTGGATCAGTACTCTCCTTCTTTTTTGCGAAGGTTGGCTTAAAATATTGAAACTGCGATTAATAATGAAATTAAACTCTTTGTTTTTAATATGAACTTCTATATGCAGATATGTCTCGCATTCGCCACCCCAGCCTCCGCCGAGAAGATTATCGGAAAGCTGTTCAGTACCTGGAAGTCCTCAGCACATTCGAGCTCATCTTCGCTACACCCCTGACCTACAAAGAAGGCCACCGCCTTCATAACCCATTGAAAAATTCAGGCAATGCCCTTCGTCGATGCCTCGCAAAACAGAATCTATTGAATCGCCCGATATACATCGTTTAAACGAGAGTCGCATGAAACAAGTTTCGCTCCCCAGACTGTTTTTGAGTAACGTAAAGTCAAAACAGAGGTAATACTCATCAAGAAAATTTATCTGCAAATCGCGGCGCATGAAAATTGTATACGTGATTTTCAGGACGAGCGTGATCCTGTGTTATTTATAAAGATAGACAAAATAATCATTCAACGTTGAAAATAATACTTTGATACAACTTTTTTTATGACCGCAAGAAACTAGATTTAATTTTTCGATATTAATTCTTGTTGTAATGTGGATTTACAAAGTAACTAAATGCTTCGTTGTAATTCTTATGTTTTGACTGCTGTTGTAAATTGTAAAGCTTTGATTTTTGATATTTTCACAAGCTTCCAAGTTTTTCATATTTGTGAAGACCGGAATTTTGATTAAAAATAATCCACAATTTAAAGCTTAACTTTCATATCGCCTATACTTCACTTGAGCGTTTTTAAAAGTATGCATAAGTATATGTACAAAAAATAAATAAATTACGGAAACGTACTAATTGTGTAAACTTTTTCTAAGGTCACATGTTCATGCTGTTTCGAAAAATTCCAATTTCCATTTCTACTGAGACTGGAGCCAGTAGTTTTTCTAAAAAGCGAAATCGATGGAACAAAAATTTGTAAATGGGGCAATGACTAAACTAGAATTCACACTAAATGGCAATGGACAGTTAACGCGTTTTTCCAGCAAAATATACAAGTCCAGCATTCGTTACACGCAATGATTTCGACGAATGTATATTATTTAATACAAAGGCATACTCAGGGCTAAGAAGATGTAATTATTTATATGTAATTAATATTCATTTATTAACTAGGTTGAGCCTACTTTACAATGGTATCTGTTACAATGTAAATAAACTTATATTCATATAAAGAATGCTGATATTTTCATTCTTTTTAGTATTCCGGAGAAATATAAAAATGTCCAGGAATTTTGTTGGGCAGCGAAAGTTTTAATTACTCATCAAATTCATGAACAAATTCATGGACAAATTTGAAAATGGAATTATTATGTTTTCATTATTATTCATTCCTTTAATTTTTAGATAGTGACAATATAAGCATATTCAAGAACATCTTATAATAAAAAAATTCCGAAAACCTTGCGCCATGTCCTCCTAGAAGTTCCTTTGATGAATGAAAGAATATCGTTATTTAATTTGACATATATATAGTATTAATGGGGCAGTATTTCTCAATTTCCCCAACTTTAAAGTCATGTTCTTAGATTTTCTTTAAATTCTCAGAATATGTTGACCTACCCAACAGTACTTGCACGACAAATTTAGAGACCACAATTAACAAACCTTTTCAGGGGGGGGGGGGGAGGCTGACACTTTCTACCCCAAAGCCTGTACAGATATTTTCAAATGCCTGTAACTTCTTTTCTATTTTAGCGATTTAAATTTTTTTATTGCGGGTTTCAAAAGGATTTTTTCACTCTATTATTCTGTTTCATTTACGAAAAAAATTGAAAAATTTTCAAGCTTTAAAAAAAAATTTATTGGAATGGAAGCTTCTAATGTGTCCCCTAAGGGTTTACATTTTTCTTACACCTTCTCTATTCCTTTACACACCCTCCACACACTTACTTGGTGGTGGAAGGGGGACCTACAGTTTAAAGTGGGTTCCGAACCACCAAGAGCAACAGCCTTAAGTACTTAGAGAAAACCTTTTTCTCTAGAGGTACCGGTCCCACGACTCTCCGAAGATGAACAACTCCCTTGCTAGGCTAGTGTTCACCGCATGGGCCATCGAGACTCTTCCAGAGTGCGAGGCGGGAATCGAACCCGCAAGCCGAAGGAGGTTTATTTTCTAAGTAGTTTAATAATAAAAATTGACTTCTGGGCTTTAGAAAAGGACTGATGTAAAAATATGGTCGACTGCCACCTCTACGTGGTAGACTCTGGAAACTATGATTTTACAGATCGTAGGCTAACGACAGGCGTTAATTAAACTTTTTTATGCAGTTGATATATTTGAAAAAACACTGTTTATCTGTTAAAAATGGTTAAATGCCCAGGAGAAAAGAGTCCTTTGAAAAGCCGACTCTGTGAATTGCGTATCTGTCATTTGCAGATTCAGAAAGTTAAAATAGAATCGGTTTGCGACTATGTGAATCGGTCATTTTCCCAAGCAGCTTCGAATCTGCCATGTACTGCAATGACCATTTTAAGCCAAGTTATATTGAATTAGTTTCCTTCTTTTTGAATGAGACCGACTTTTTGAGGTTAAGCTGCCATATTTCACACGATTTTTTAAACTTATAAACTGTCGAAAGATTCAAAGAAATCATGCGCAGGTCTGCTAGCTTCTTTTTGCTATTTCCGTTATTAGTCTTTCATGGCATATAAGTTAGTAAACAAAATTATAACGACTAAAAGTCTTTAAAAAACAAATCGGTGGCAAATTCGGAATTCCAGTGACAAATAAGAAATTCAAAAGTTTTCGAAACCCATTCAACAGAATTAAATGGATTTTTTTTACCTGGGTGGGGAATTTATTCGTTAAATATTTATGGATCATCTATAATTAATTCAAATTGACGAACTATAATAGTAAGGAATCCCGGAATAACCTTTTGATAGTTTATGGTTTTATTAAAAATACCAAAAAAGCTAATTAAAGCAAACGCTTTTTGTGGATTATGTACTTGTGCACATCTGCGCCCTTCAAAAATGGTCAGAATTTTTGCGTGATATTGTTTATAAAACAGCCAGTAACGCTCCATATTAATTTATCATACTATGAAGTTAGAGAATATTTTTGAACACTTATGTCTAAGTAAAATAAATCTTGAAAATAATCTTGCACAGCAATAAGAGGTCCTGAAAGTCAAAAATTTCGATATCTCCAGGGTATCCGGAATGTGTATGGGATATTTCTGGAATATTCAAATGTCCCAAGTAGGATATTCAAAATTTTAAGTATCCCCCGTGGAACACTTTAATATCTCACAAATGTCCCATAGACATGCCGGATATTCTAGGAATATCCCTGGGACATCTAAATTTCCGCTTTGCAGAATATCCCGATTGGTTATCCCTGGGAATGCGACAATGTACGATGAGAGTTATACAATAGTTACGTAACTGTTAAATAACAGATTGTAACACGACCGGTACCTCTAGCGTCTTTTCGAAACTGGATTTAAAGAACAAAACCAGCTCTACATGTTCGGGTTGGTTTACCATTACATCACATTTCCTGAGCACTAAAAAATGTTACGAAGGAGAATTTTAGAAAATTATCTTCTTTAAAGTCCTTTCAAACTCATGGAAATTTTCTTAATAAATTGTTTAAAGAGTTTAAAATGATAAAAATATACGCATTTCTATATAGACAGGCAAATTTTCCAACAATAAAACAGTTCAATTTCTGAAAATTCACCTAAATGCACAGACAATATAATTTGTTAATTAAATGATTTAATAAATAAATGAATATAGCATCCCGGCGCCACATAAAAGAGCAGCCGCAAGAGAGCCACCCTTACTTTGGAATTGTCGGGAAGTGTAATCGGGAAAACTCTTCTTATATTCTTAGTTCCCGGCGTTAGTGGAACTTATATTCTGGACCTGTCGCATGGACTGGTGGTTATACCATTCAGATCTGATGTGATAGTTCAGAAAAAGGCGTCCTCTCTCGTTAGAAAGAGATTTTTCGGGGCATCGTTTGCGTACTCGCCGAAGGGTTCCTTACCCAGCTAGAGTTCTTAAATAGCTTCACTGTGACTTGAGTTTGTCCTCCAGCAGGCATTTATTTTCTCAAAGTGAGAATACGTAATATCGAGAACGGGCTGGCAATTGTATCGTTCAGTACAAGTTAAGGTATTTTCTTATTCTCCAGCTAAAGTAAGGAACAGGTCGAGTTGA
>NC_046665.1:21522374-21534467 GCF_010883055.1 Belonocnema kinseyi | reverse complement strand
TATATACATGCATACATAAACATATATATATATGACTCATCTGGACTCTTCCAAGACCCTCCAGTTACTGTCGACCACCCGCCCAAACCAGAGGAGGTCGAAGTATTTTGGAGAGAAGTCTACGAAGTGCACCATAGACTGGGCAAAGACTCCGATAACATAAATAGCTTCAAAGAGCTGTGTGATGCTCACATAGCACTTGATGAAGAATGCCCACCCATCGATACCGAGGAGGTGAAAAATGTATTAAGAGGGATGAAGAACTATTCCGCTCCGGGAACAGATGTTATCAAGACCTTCTGGTGGAAGAAGCTTCCATCAACCCATTAGCATTTGGCCCGTATTTTCACCTCATATTTAAAGTCGAAAGAACCAATTTCGGAGTGGTTGGTGGAAGGGCGCGATTGTTGGGGCGATTGAACCTGTGTGGAAAGAAATGTATGAACAACGCTGCTCAAAGAAAGGCGCGGCAGGATGTCGGGAGAACCTGCTTATCGATAGATGTGTCTGCAAAGATACAGCATACTACCAGCGTGACCTATCGATGGTCTAGATTGATTGCCGGAAAGCTTTCGATTCGAACTTCCACTGACTTATCATCTGTCTTTTGGAAAGCTTAAAGGTTCATCCGCAAATCGCGATGTGCATAGAGAGATTGATGCCGCTTTGGAAAACAAGATTTATTATCTCATCTGGAAAAAATTGTGTGACAACTAATAAGGTCACCTTTCGGAGATTTGTCTTTCAGGGGGACACCATGAGCCGACTACTCTTTTGCCTCACATTATTGCCACTATCTCTAGCACTTCGCCATTCCGACGGTTACTTTTGCGGCAAACCTGCAGATTGAAAAAACAAGGTCACTCATGTATTTTAGATAGACGATCTTATGATTTATGATAAAAACAAAGAGCAACTACGTCTAGCTCTAGAGATTGTCGAACGATATACTAAGGAAATAGGAATGGAATTTGGGTTAGACAAATGCGCCAAGGTCTACTTGAAGCGAGGAAAATTTAATAGCATCCCTGATGACCCTGAGGTCGTTGATAGAAGCGCTATACGACACCTTTGCGCTGGAGAGACTTATACATACCTGGGCGTGCTACAGAGCTGAATTCAGGATGTGACATCTATAAAGGATACTCTCCGAAGCAGATACAAACGTCTAATCCAGCAAAATTGGTCTTCGGAACTGTCGGCGAGGATAAAATTATCTGCAACGAACATGCTTGCCGTCCCGGTAGTACTCTATTCATTTGGAGTGGTACCATGGACGAACAACGAGCTCAGATCCCTTGATATTGGGACACGAAAGGTTATACACAGGAACAAAAGCATGCATCTTAAATCTTTTGTTCCGCGACTCTACATCTCACGCCGTCAAGGTGGCCGCGCAATATTGAATCTTCAATGTCTTAACAACAGGATCATTTTGGGTACAGCACATAGAGTCGCTAATGGAAGAGACTGTCTTCTTAAAATGGTCAGGAAGCACGAAGAAGTGGGAAAGGAGCGTCTCTGTACAAAGCATCGGAGGAGGCTGCTGAAACACTCAGATTTAACTTCAGTATTAGGGGTGATCAAAATGCATCCAATCTTATCTATCTCGAGTACTCACTCCTGAAAGCCCGGATGAAGAAAGGACAAGAGAAACACTTCCATTAACAGCTCCTCGATAAGAGGATGCACGGCATCTCCCACAGAAATGTGGAGGATCAGTCAATGTCGTGTGAGCTAACTTTTGCTTTCCAAAAATCACCCGGATTGCAGTCTGGCACGGTAGTATTCATTTTGGCATGTCAAGACGGTGTCATTTCCACCTTAACATACCGTCGCCACATTTTGAGCCTAGACATTCACGATGATAGCTGCAGGGCGTGCCATGCACACTCCGAGCATTTAGCTCATATACTGTCTAGTTGTCCAACTCATGCGGGATCAACCTACATCCAAAGGCACAATGCGGCACTAAGAGTGCTTTATTACCATCTATGTCACTCTTACGGCATTAACTTTAATATCGCTCCTCTAAATGCTCCTAGGGAAATCGAGTCAATTGTCGAGAATGAGTAGTGCCGCGTATGCTGGAACTTTATATTCTCGACAATTGTTTCTGTTGCAACCTCGAGGCCTGACATGGTTCTTCTTGACTTCGAGAAGCGAACCATGTTCGTTAATGAATTTTCGGCGCCAGCTAACAAAAACACCATAGCCAAGGAGCATAAAAAGAAAGAGAGTTATAGAGACCTTACAAGGGAGTTGCGATGATTGTACCAGGAGTATTCTGTTAAACTAATCGTTCTTATCATCGGCACTTTTGTAAGTGCCAAGCTTTCACTGGTTAGTAGCCTGAAAAGCAGCCCTGCGTATCAGCAACATGCTAAAACACTTGCGGGAAAAATTCAGAAGGCGATCGTCCTAGGGTCGCTCCGCGTCCTCAGGGTGCACGAGACCTTTGCCGGATCGTCGTATTAATTCCATTATAGACTGTAACCACCTATCTCTCGGTCGTGAGGCGTGGTTTTGGCTGAAATTTTACCGTGATTTCGCTGGGATCGGTTGCAGTTTTTCAGATTAGCACCCGCTCCCGGCGAAATTCTGCTGTTGTCCTTATAACAAACTTTTAATTACATATATATATATGTGTGTGTGTGTGTTTATTTCTAGTTTTTTATTTCTTTAAAGCCTTAATCTTTGAATGTATAATAAAAAAAGAGACTCGCCCCCTCGGAACAAAATTTTCTGATTGTTTGTAGTTTTTAGATTAAAAATTTCTCTTTGATTAAAAAATTATATTAAATTAATATAAACTACTTATCTTTAAGCAGGTTTCCGCGTTTTCTATTATCTGCATAAGGGGCTATCCATATTCCACGTGGACACTTTAGAGAGGAAGTGGGGTATGGTAAAATTCAACGCTTTTGCACGAAGGGGACCTGGAGGGTCAGGCTAGAATCCACGTGAACATACATTTCCCTGAATCTGTAGAAAATATACTGAAATGAGACAAAATATGCTCTAGATAGACTACAACTTTTATATTTTGCTTGCGTGCAATATAATTTTTATTTTTATCCTAATTTTAATTAGAATTTTTTTCGCGACTTCTTATAGAAATTCAAATCATGTTTAAGCTCGTGTTCCTAAATTAATTCGATTTTTTTTCAGCCAATTCATCGCTCCTTTTGGACACACACACATACACACACACGAGCGCGCGCACCCACACACACAAAATTATGTATATACATACATACAGTGAAACACATCAATAGCCCTCCCTTCAATAGCCATTCCGAGAGTTAAGGCCGCGCCGTAGGTAAGTATAACAGGAACTGCGCGGGGGCCGCGGGGTCTGCGGTTGTCACTGAGGCGAGCAGTCAAGCGTGAACAAACAAAGCGGAGCGGGCTACAATGAGTTAGTTCACACTCAAGGGCAGCCCCAAATTCGGCGCTATAAAAGAGTTTATGTGTAATTACTGTACGAAAGAAAACGATTCACCAAGTTTCAGCCCATTTGGTCAAAATGGTGAAATTTGACAGCCTTTGGAAGTTCGAAATTTCGAAAAAAGCGCCATTTTCCAAAAATTCTAGAACCCTTCAGTCTTAATCAATTTAGATCTGCAGGTTCGCATTTTTGTCTTTATTACTCCAACTTCAATTTAAGAAATTCTCCTAATGCTTTCACGCAATTGCACCGTGTGTACGAAGCTTTAACTACTTGCAATTTTTCGAAAAAATGAGGGCATTTTCCGGATGCCACTGTAATGGAATCATTGTCACATGTTCTCCAAAACGAACCTCGAAATTCGAAGTACATGTACACGTAATTATATGTTTCGCCTTAGCCTTGTAGTTTAAAACTTGTTTTGTGCAAAATAGCCAATAAATTAATTCAAAAATTTAAGGACGTTTGAAAGCAATTTTGTTGTTTGGAGAATTAGTGATAAAATTATTCTTCAGTACTTTCGCTGGGTTTGAATCAACGCCTCGAGCTATCTTAGTAAAGCTGAATGCTTGTCAGATTTGCATTGTTTTTGGGATACTGTTGTCAATTTAAAAGATCCTGTGTTTAAAGTTTGTGCAGTTCAAAGTACTCTGTAATGAAAATAAGTTCTCTGATGGTTTGATTTCTATCTTGTGTTGAAAAATTTTATGTTCAAAGTTAACTTTCAAGTTAATAAATGATTTTGCGCATCAGTGATCTTACTTAAAGCTTTACTATATTGGGCTAAGTTCTAAAAATTCAGTTATCTAATCTAAAATAATAAATATTGAAATAAACAAGTGTATACTTAATAATTAATTTCCTTTTACGCAGTTTAATTTGTTTTAAATAAAATGTATACTTGTTTTAAAGTGACAGTGTTAAAAACTTTTGGTTTTATTATGTAATCATCCGATGAAATGGATATATGTAAATTCTTAAGAGATTTGATGAAGAACAATGAAACGATACTCTTTATATTTACATTTGATTTCACCTTGCTTATGAGTCTGCTACAAGTAACTTTATTATTAACATATTAGGCCTTTTTTATATTTCCATCTGAATTAATTATAAAATTTTCAAATATAATTCATTCTTACTCTCAAGATTCAATCATTGACACGCAAAATCATTTATTAACTTAAAAGTGAACTTTTAACATGAACTTTTTTAACAAAAGATAGAAGTCAAACTATTGGAGAACTTATTTTCATTACGGTGTACTTTAAACATGGCATATTTTAAATTGACAAGATTATCTCAAGAAAAATGAAAATCTCAAAAGCCGCTGATTCTCACCCAACAACAGTACTGAAGATTAATCTTATCGCCAATTCTCAAAATAACCAAATTGTTTTAAAACGTCCTCAAATTTTTAATTTAATTTCCTAACTATTTTTTACAAAACAAGTTTTAAACTACACAACTAAGAGACGAAGCATATAAGTACGTTTCAAAGCACCAGAAGAAAAAAGGCAAATCTGCGGAACGGAGCCCAAATACCTTCCAGGTTTTTTGTATTTTGTTTAGGGATGTTTGATGATTATTTTGTACAATTTCCATGAAAATGGTTGCTGTCAGAAAAAAGATCTTGAGGTATCAATATGCGCTCTTTTCAAAAAAGTGCCATTTTAAAATTCGCATATCTCAGCTTGTAGTGGATGAAATCTAAAAATATAAAAACAGGGAGAAATGTCGCATCAAGCCGAACAAATTGATACGTCTTAGACCCTCTACGGTCTCTAATTAACGTTACAGTGGCATGCGGAAAATGCACTTATTCTTTCGAAAAATTGCAAGTACTTAATGTTTCGTACACACGCTGCAATTGCGTAAAAGCATTTGGAGAATTTCTTAAATTGAAGTTGAAGTAATCAAGACAAAAATGCGAACCTGTGGATCAAAATTGATCAAGACGCAAGTGTTCTAGAATTGTTCGAAAATGACGCTTTTTTCGAGATTTCGAACTTCCTAGGGCTGTCAAATTTTACCTTTTTTACCGAATAGGCTGAAACTTGGTGAATCGTTTTCTTTCATAGAGTATTTTCACGTGGAAAATCGGCAGCGAAATCCGTGACATGCGTGCCCAGCGAGTTCACGAATTTCAGGAGAAAATACACTGTATCGTGTATATGTCCTAAGTAGTACTTGGCCACTATGGACAGACTACCCCCTCCACTTTTCTTTTCCCCCTTCACCCACTATGGCGCCGACCCCCTCGCCGTGGTGGTGGGATCTACCTTCACCACTATGAGACACCTGTTTGCAGCCGATTTGAGGGTGCGTGTCCCGACTTCTACTCTCTACTCTCGAACACTTGTTTGAAGGGTGATATATGAGGGTATATCCTGTACACATCTTGTCTGTGTTATTCTGTTCAAATCACCGACAAAAATGTATCCGCAACTGACTGGGAAACTGAATGTATAGGTCAATGTAAAATTATTAGGAAGTCCTTTTTGGCTCCCATTACTTACGGACCGTCTGTCAGAAGTAAACTTTTCATAGACGGGTTCAAAAATTGATTGCCTCCTGAAACTAAAAAATATTGTATACAATTTTTTTTTTACTACAAAGTGATATATTTTCCAAAATAATCGCTAACTGTCTTAAGACTACTGCATATTTAGTAAAAGGAAGGATAATGAGTAGATACATGTTGACATACTTTTAAGAAGACATATTTATTATACGGAGAAAATTTTAAAACGAAAATTATTCTATTACATTTTTACACTTATTTTAACCCTCTAGTTGTATGTGATTCTTTTTAGAACATTTGTGCGTACACGAGAAGTCAGGTGAGTTAATAAAACGCCGCCAATTTCATGATATACAATGTCGAGATAATAGTCGTTAAATTTGGACAATAATTGTGCATGCAGAATATCTTTGTAATAATTATTTTTTTCTCCGTTTACAACGTTAAAAATATATTGTTCAGATGGTTCGGGTAACTTTTTGGAAATGCAATGATCAGTTAATAATGTTATAATTTCAGCCACGCAAAATTTCGACTAAGCCACATAAGGCTTTTAGCATACTAACATACTCGTCTGCACACAAAAGAACATTCTTTGAACCAATAAAAGTAGTTTTTTCATTACAACAGCAGGTACATATACTTTTTCTTTCTTCACTTCACAAGCATTTTCACTATTTTCACATTCTACAAAAGGTTTAGGTATACTATCGAAAAGTTTGGTCTTTTCTTCATAAGATGTTGTAAATATCACTCTGTAGCCATTTATCTGAAGGGCCTCAGTATGATCTGATGAGGGTTGTTTCTCCTTTTCAAAATAATCGTCGATGATATTGATCTGTGGAAGGAATTTTGTCCTTGTTGGAACCCCAAAAGTGATTCCCTTATTTTATTAGTAACAATTTTGACAATTGGTTTAAAACGTCCATTGGTCTGTAATTTAAATCCAATAATAACATTCTTGCTGCAGGAATTATTGGGAGCGTACTGTCTCGTTAAGATAAGATGTTTGGTAATCCTACGTGAAGGCTCGCCTTCTGTCACGTGAACTTTTATTCTTTTATGACTTGAAGAAGATTTATTAAGAGATTGTAAGGTAATAATATATTGACTGTCTGGGTCTGTCTGTTTTATCATACTTTGAGACAATGTACTTATTGTGTTCAGAGATGCATAGGAACTAATAAGTAAACCGTCATACCCTACCGATAGAAATCTCTGAGTATATTTTAAAGATTCTCTAGGGTCAGAGAAGCTCAGAGAAATTTTCCGCAGGCACTCAAGTAGATATATTTAAAGGTCCAGGTAGTTCTTTTAAGTGTTTTAAAGGCTTTAAAATGTCCTTTCCGAAAATGAAATAGAAATACGATCATAAATAGCAAGTAGAGAGGCTGAAATTGAAATAAGAATTCGATCATAAATAACAAGCAGGGAGGCTATATCAATAGAGTAGCCGCCTCTCAAGGGGTCTTTTGTTAAGCTTCCGCATTACAATTTTGAAGTAGATTTTTTTAATTCGACAGTTAACAGCCTAAAACATAATAATCCGGAATCTACGGGTTTCGACGATTTCAGATATCTAACTTTTTTTTAAATGCTTAAAATTGGAATTAATACGACGTTTCTCGTAAATGGAATGAGATACGCCAAAAAAGACAACATTTTTTAATCCAACCAGAAAATTGTATATTAGTACATAGGTTATAATTATAAATAAGTATAATGAGAACATTCATTAATTTAAAAAAAAGTGTTAATAATTTTGAAGAAAAATTTAAAAAGGGAGAGTAGGATTAGCGACGGCCAACTACTGTAAATAACTCTGCCCGGCCGGTACGTGACGAATACAAAAGGAACATTATATTAACGTCGCATCACTCTTAAAAGGACCACTAGAAGGACCTTGAAAAGGACCCCAATCTTTCAGACTATCTCCGAGAATAAATTGTTTCAAATCGAGTCTGCTTATAGTCTCAACTGGGCCAAGCTATTTCGCTAGAGAATACTCAGAGATTTTTATTGGTAGGGTAGGTACAGTTTATGTATCAAAATGAATGGATATAAGGTAGTGGGTTGGAAACGCGTCTGAACAAGCTTCATAAAGGTATCTTGAACTATGATAGGTTATTAGTTAGGCAGTGGGGGAAATAAACAGAAGTGGGGGACAATTGTAAAAAGGGGTAGGGGGAGATGTATTTTAAAAGTTAGATGAAATGGGGGAGACAGAGAACCGATATAGTTTAGTTAAGTTTTAAGCAGTTTCATATATGTAAAATATTTTTAAATATACTTTGAGTAAAGATTAGTAACAATTGCTTACTAATTCACTTCAGTATTATCTTCTTTTTACTAATTATCAGTAACGGGTAAGTATATAGGTTAGTGATTATACTAATTGAGACTAGTTCACTAACAACTAATGAAAAACTTCAGAATTATGATATATAAGGTAAGAAAAAATGGTGCAAACATTTAAATGATGTAATAATTATTTTATGAAAATTTAAAAAAAAATATATCAATGGAAATATTTTTTATATATGATAAATAAATGTTTTGTTTTTAAAATATAACACATATGCTGGAAAGTTGTATGGGTTTGTGAGAACGTCTATTAATAGATTTTTTAAGGGTCCTTTCAAGAGCGTTAGGGGTGTGATCATAGACAAAGGAGAGGGGATGGACCCATTTTCCTTACAAAAAAGTCCCAGTTTCCCAAAAATCAGTCTAGACCTTGCCTTTGCTTATGAAACACTGTCCCCTAGATTACCAAGCGTGTTTTTACAGTCATTCCTTAATTCCCAAGTTTAAAGTTAATTAAAAGAAAAAGTGAGTGAAGTGTCCCAAATTTAAAATTGGATTAACAGTGTTAAATAAAAAAGTGAGTGAAGTGCTTTTGATTAAAAACTCAAATCATAATTTTAAAAAATGTGTGTCAGAGCGTTAAACAATGCAAGAATTGCACTTGATGCAATAAGTGAACACCTAGCTGCAATCGCTGGTTTGGAGACATACCTTGCTAAATGCACTTCTTCTGCTGCCCTAGTAAAACTCATAAATGAGGCATTGACGACAAATCACAAGGAGGTACTTGTTCGCTGTCTCCCAGCAGCAATCAAAATGAGGCATTCGTTGGACATCTCATTAGAAAGTAGAAAGGAAACAGTAGGTTTAGTAATACATTAAAATTTTATTGATTTTTTCACTTTTTTATAATTATTAAAAAACATTTAATCTCGTTTAAAATTGAAAATTTATTGATTTTTATAATTTTCAAATCATAATTAAAAAAAAATTTCACAGAATCATGCATCGACAATGAAACTCCGTCGATCCTCGAAACCTACACGGGGATCGAGAAAAATGGAAACGGAGAACTGGTGATATGTCCGACTCTAAAAAGGCTACAAGGAGATGCCCTTCAAAAAACAGCCAGAAACGAAAAGTTCAGTAGGGAGGGGAAAAAATTTTGCCACATATGTTAACACAGACGGTCTATGAAGCAGATCGAGGACAGTTTGCGAAATGATGAAAAACCATCCAAAGTCAATGTTGGGAAAAAGCAGGAGGAACAACAAAAGCTGGTCCAGGAAAGAAAAAAGGAAAGAAACCTGGATCATAAAAATAAAAAAAAACAAGGAGAACTCTTATTTGACCTTAAAAAATAATATTAGGATGGTCACACATGATCTTCAAAAATAAAAAAAGGAGACATTAGTGGAATTGGACACGAACGTAGATGAGATGCTGGCAGCGTTGTAAGATAAAGAGGAGAGAATCTTACAAGGTAAAACTATAATATTAAACATATATATATATATATTGAAAAAAAAATTTCATATAGTTTCTCTCATATAATAATTTCATTGTTTAATTTTTACAGATTGTCAAAATACCATCCAGGACATCGTGAAGGTCCAAGCCGGTGCTGGACAGCAGGAGTCTGACCTGTATGAATCTTCCCAGGATGCTGAACCCCTGAGAGTACAATATATGAATATTGGTACGTCTCAGGTTGCAGGACCTTCCAGAGATCCAGACGTATTGACAATATATAGCAGTATGTTTTTAGTGAAGATCTGATTTCCGAGTTTACAGAATTTGCCATGCGAAAAATGAGAAATTTCACTGAAACCGTTTATATAGCACATAATGCTCAAGGGTTTGATGCTCAATTCATTTTGAGTCATCTTATTAAAGAAAAAGAACTTAGAAATCCACCTGAAATTATTTTAAATGGGACTAGTATCCTTTTGATGAAGGTAAATCAATCCCGTTTTATTGACAGCTTGAATTACCTTCACATGCCATTAAGCCAATTGCCTAAAGCTTTTGGTTTAGAAGAGGCAAAGAAGGGTACATTTCCCCATTTATTTAAGACTGCCGAAAATCAAGAGTACATTGGAAAAATGCCTGATGCCAAATATTTTTCACTGGATACAATGTCTCGTGAGGCTCGTGAGTCCTTTTACAATGGTACGTAGAATGTGTCACATTAGAATACAATTTTAATTTCAAAGAAGAATTGAGTTCATATTGTATAAATGATGTGGACATTCTTCGTAGAGCGCCACTGGAATCAATGTCTTGCGAGCGGCGCCGAATTTCGCTCGCTGTTCGCGTAAAAGTTTTAATGCGAGGCGCGGCGAATCCTGCCTCGGATGTGGTGGAGCCGGACGGCCCAGTGGATTGTTATGGTACTGCCAAATTATTTTTTTACGAAGTGAAGCGGGGACTCGAATTTGCTAGTACCCTCCTTCAGAACAGCGTTTCCAAAATCCCTGTTCGTTGAGAAGGTTATTTTGCAGAAATTCTTCCTGACGCTGATTTCTTGGCCCTTTGTCATTTAACTGGAACCATTGAACCATCATAAGGCTGTTCTGTGGGTCCTCTTGCTGAGCCGCGGTGGTTTCGCCTATGAGAGTTGGTGCCTGAATTCCTTTAAGGAGAGGCTGAGCGGGGTTGTCTGTGGCTTGAGGCAATGACCGTTTAGGCGGAACCATGCGGTCGAGATCAGGTTCTCCTGCAGAAGGTTCGGTCGAATCCGGGTGAACGGGAAAGTGCCTCAGGCAGCTGATTTTCCTTGCCTGGGCAGTGCTCAATCTTGAAAGTGAGCTCTTTGAGGTAAGTATGCCAGCGTCGGAGTTTATCTCGGGTGTCCTTGATCCGATCTAGCCAAGTCAAAGCCTTACTATCAGTCCTCAAAATAAATATTCGGTTTTCCAGGTAAGGCCGGTATCTTTGAATCGCCCACACTACGGTCAGGCACACCTGCTGATTATGATGGTAACGAGACTTAGTAGGAGAGAATTTGGCACTGGCGTGGGAAATAATGTGACGTTTTTTTTAGCATCTTCCTGCATTAAGACGGCACCCATGCCGATGGCGCTTGCGTCGGTTTCGGAAGGCCTCTTTTAGTGTTTCGAAAGCTGTTTGTACCTCTGAAGTCCATCGATAGGGTCGCTTTTGAGATAAGAGGTCTGTCAGAGGTGCTGTGAACGAGGGCGACGTGGCGTGGATGATCCTCCTAGGTGTCAGAGTATACGATGATATCATCCAGGTAGGCTATGCTGAAATCACCCCAGTATCCGGCCCGCACATGCCGCATCAGGTTCTGGAATGTCCCGGGCGTGTTCTTCAAGCCAAAAGGCATCACCCGAAACTGTTACTGGCCGACATCTGGAGTTGTAAACGCGGTGTATTTACGGGCTTCTGGTGTCAAAGGAATTTGCATTGTGCAACATCAACTGTTTGCTAGTTCAGGCGACGGAAGTCTATGCAGAACCGGTATGCGTCCTGCTGTTTGGTGTCGATCATGATGGCTGAGTTCCAGGGCGAGGTAGTTGGTTCTACGATTCCATCCGCCAGCATCTCGCGAATTTGTTCGTCTATAAATTTCTTCCTTATTTTCGAGTAACCCCGTGGAGCTTCTTGGAACGGACGGGGGTTGGATAGCTGGATGTCGTGCTGCACGGCAAGTGTTTGGCGGAGTTGGCCACCCTGGTGAAAAACGGAGGCATATACCAGGTGTATACATATGAAACCGGTATTGCCATTTAGCGGCCAGTAGGCACACTTGTAGGCACTGTCGGAACTTACCATTTGTGCTAATTGGCGT
>NC_046665.1:21515576-21522274 GCF_010883055.1 Belonocnema kinseyi | reverse complement strand
GCGCATACTTTGAATAAAATATTTGTTATCATTCTCTTGAAATAAATGTGTTTTTTTCTTGAAAAAATACCGGTTTCATATGTATACACCTGGTAAGTGCAGGGTTCTCTGTAGACGCTCTATGTGTTACAGTGGTACATTGGAGAAGAAATTAAATTCCAGGGTTGCAGGTTGAGTTTCTGGAAGGCTTCGCAGCAGTACAAGGTAAATTCGTTGCCTTTCCGTAGTACCAAGATATAAAATATCCGTTCAGTGTTCATGGTGGACGTCGTGATCCTTCAACCAGGTGCGACCAAGAGTGATGTCTACACGCATCTCGTCACTCGCAAAAAATAGCCTTGGTTATTCTCGTTCTCCCAGCCGTGGTGATAAGAAAGGACATCCTCGAAGTTTCATCGTTGTCCCATGAGCTGCAAGCAGTGCTTAGCTGGGACCCGGGCATAAGCTTTTTCGCTCCTCTTCTGTAAGGATGTCGTACCTTATAAAATTTTCTGAGGCACACGAATCTATTTCAGCCACGTTTTCGCGGTTTCCGAGGTAAACGCGTTTACGTGGCAGATTTTGGTTTGCCGAGTAGATGGAGCCTACGGTTGGCTCGAATGTTGAGCCAGGGCGGTCGCGACGTTGTTCTCGGGCCCTCGGGCTCGCCAGTTTTCCGACTGTGGATTTGTCATCGCGTTCTGCTTGGGTTGCGTACTCTAAGAGTGTGGTGAATGTGGTGGGGTTTCGAGGTCGTACCAGTCTCCAAACAGTGGGTTTTACTAACTCTAACAGCAAGGTGGTAAGATGTTCGTCAGTCATTATAGGGCATAATCGTTTAGCCAACAATTATTGCTCCTGAACAAAAACTACCACGCTCTCTTTATCCGTCTGGTTTTTCGAATATAAGCTAGATTGAAGCTGCATTAATTTGGTGACGCTTTCGAATATGGCGAGGAGTTGTTCCTTGAATTTGTCCCAGGAGAAAGCGAGTTCCTTAAATGTCGACCACCATGTATTAGCCTCACCCTTGAGACCCTTTTCGATTAGCCGAGTCCATTGACTTGGATCCGTGTAGGCTTGAATGAAGAATCGTTCACAATCAGCGATGAATTTCCTTGGGTCCTCGTGATCTTTTCCCGAGTACTCGGGTACGGGTGTTGCTGGCGACTGAGAGGCGCGAATGAGGCTCAGCAGATCTGGCGTTGATAGTGTGGGTTGAAGCTGAGTCGTGGTAACTGGCAGAGGAAAATGGAAACCTGCTGGTATGCTTGGTGAAGGAGAGCCGTTTATCGTGACGGGCAATGGTATGCTCGTTGATGGTATGGATTGTCCCTCCTGTCATAACGGATCCTGTCGTTCTTCTTAGATCGATGGTGTCAAATTGCTCGGTTGGGAAGTCATATTATTATTTGTATGAGGTCTTGGTGTGAAGTTGAGGGCCACTAGGTTTTTTGGCCTAGTCCCAGAAGTGGAAAGGTGTAATCTTTGTAGGCTGCTGGTGAGGCTGTTTGATGAAAGGTCGCATTTTGTATTGGTGTTTTTTGATACCGATGCGATCGTGTTGATTTGTGATTCAGCTCGAGACTCTCGAGTATGGTGAGATTGTGGGGGAACTTCCACCTCTTTGACAATATCGTTTGAGGCTGGTGCCACCACACGCGCCGGAGGCTGCGCGAATCCTGAATTAATAGGTGGTTGTTGTGATTGCCCCGGATCGTTGTGTATGTGATTCGCACAGGGATTTGACTACGACGTCCGATGAAGTTGTGGGCTGCACGTGATACAGCTGAAGATTGGATTGTGGTGCTCCGTTGGCTAGTTCGAGCAGCGAAATGTGGAGACATATCCCAGTAGTTCGGTTCTAGTTTCAGCCAGAACTTATAGAGCCCCACGTTCGGTAGCCAATTGATACGACCACCCGTAGGATGGCATGGTCGTTCAAGATAGTGTGTGTAAAATCATGTGAGAGAACAAAGAAATCAATTCTACGATAAGCCTTTAGAAAGATAGAAGTGTGACAGGGAAAGATAGTAAAAGGAAAGGTAGCTCAGTTACTCGAAGGTCCCGGAGTAACCATCTCGTCAAAGAATTAATTCAGAATAAAGTCCTTCTCCTCGCGATCACGGAGGTTTGGTTTTCGTCTCAAATCCAACTTTATGTCCTCTAAGAGCTTTCGTGTAGACGGGTTGAAATCGTCGAGAACCCGCTGCTCGTTCCACTCGAGCACTACTTCCGGATCCAGACTGAAAACAGTCTCTCGATCCTGCTAAAACGCCACTGGAATCAATGTCATGCGATCGGCGCCGAAGGTTGCCGCTGTTTGCGCCAACGTTTTAATGCTAGGCGCCGTTTGTTTAATGCCATTCACCCAGGCCTCAAAAGGGCGACCCGTGAAGGTGCCTTGAGCAGTACTGATTAAAGGGCGTCGTACAACGGCTAACTGGTGTCGGATAGTTCCACAAAGGATGACCGAAAGGCCTGGAGAAAGAACTATGGTGAACTATGGTAGTGGTTGTGGTGGTGGTGGTGGTGATGGGTGATGGATTGTGGATGGTAGATGATGGATGATGGATTATGGATGATGGATGATGGATGATGGATGATGGATGATGGATGTTGGATGTGGAATGATGGATGAAGGATGATGGATGATGCATGATGGATGATGGATGAGGGATGATGGATGGTGGGTGATGGATGATGGATGATAGCTGATGGGTGATGGGTGATGGATGATGGATGATGGATGATGGATGATGGATGATGGATGATGGATGATGGATGATGGATGATGGGTGATGGATGATGGATGATGGATGATGGATGATGGATGATGATGATGATGATGATGATGATACTAACAGTTTCAGATTCTTCACTTTTTTATCGCAATTTTTTATTATCTAATGGCACTGTTGTATCCAAATGATTGACTGTTTTTTAATTTTGGAGTGGGAATAACCTAAACAAACAATCGGCTGCTTTGTTTTCTTTTCCTTTCACATATACTACCTTTTGTATGCATTACATAAAAGTTCTTTTACTTCGTCAAAGCTTTCTTGACATCTCGGTGTCCAATCAAATATTACTTCTTTTCGTGTTAGGTTGGTCAGAGGTTTTGCTATTGCAGAAAAGTTTTTTATAAATTTTCTATAGTATCTAGCTAATCCTAGTAATGATTGAATTTGTTTAACTGCAGTTGGGGTTTTGAAATTTCTTACTGTTTCTGGTTTTACTGGGTTAGGTTTAACTCCATAGGCAGTGATGAAATCTCCTAAATATTTTAATTCCGGTCTAAGGTATTCGCATTTAGATTGTTCTAATCGTAATCCTGAATTTTTAATTCTTTCAATAACGTCAATTAAATTCTTGTTATGTTCATCTAATGTTTTGCCAAATACTACTATATCGTCCATATAAACAAAACATTTATCGCCTATAAGTCCTCTAAAGGCATTGTCTGCCATACGCTGAAATGTTGCAGGTGCGTTTTTAAAACCAAATGGCATTCTGTTATACTCGACATGTCCTTGAGTTGTTTAAACTGCTGTACATTTTTTAGATTTGTCTTCCATCTGGATCTGGTGAAAACCTGCACTAATGTCGAATGCAAAGAAAAATTTAGCTTGTCCTAAGTGGTCGAGAATATTATCAATCACTGAGAGAGGGTAAGCGTATTGGTTGGTATCTTCATTGATTTTATGATAATATACTACCATCCTAAGTTTATTTCCCTTATTTGGTACAACCCATAGAGGTGAATTGAACGGAGATTGTGAATTTCGTATTATTCCTTTATCTATTTTTTTTGTTTCTTCTAAGGTAAATTCTCTGTGTTTCACACGTAATTTATGTGACCACAGGTTTATTATCTTACCTCAATTCAAAGTGATCTTATGCTCAGTTAACGTTGTACACGGGATTGGGTCTGTATCTAATGTGAGTATTTTATTATATTTAATTATTATATTTTTGATTTCCTCTCTAACCTGATTTTCAATGTGATCTTATTTTGAATTTTTTAATAGTTCTATTATTCTTTCTGATTCTTTGTTATTTTCTTTTTTAGGATTGCAAATTTCATCTTGTGACTCAATAGACATTATTTTCTCATAATTAATAGTGTTTGGTATTTTTATGGGTTTCATGTTATAATTAAATAATGGTAAAATTATTTAATTTAAAGAAAGTTAAACCAATAATTTCAGCTTCGGGTAGAGGAAAATCGTCATCTACTATGTGAAAAAAAATTTTTCCTCGCATATGGTATATAGACTGCTTCTAATGACTGGTGTCGATCATTACTAATTGCAAATTTCTTAAGGAATTTTATTTTTTCAAATTTATCAGTTAATTCGCTCTCTTTTATAATGTTAATCGATGCTACTGAATTAGCTAAGAAGTTGTATTCCCCGCCATTTTCTCTGCTTTCTCTAATGGATAATAATTGTCCACATACTGCTGATACAAAGCTGAGTCCTCGTATTCTATCTGTTCCAATCTTTCCTCTTCCGTCATTACTTGGTTTTCTAAATAATTTCCCTCTTCTTCCTGTTCTCTCATTGTCCTGATCTGAGTTTGAGATGGTCGTTTGTGGTTTTGAGTGTTCTGAAAATTTGGAAATTTAACATAGCATTGCGCTGCCAAATGTCCTAATTTTCCACATTTATGGCATTTCATATGCGATTGATCGATTGGTGGAATATTTCGGTTAGGCGTTTTAAATGAAAGTGATGTTGTATTTGCCTTAGACCTAGATATAAATGTTGAAATTTTTGGCCATGAAAACTGGGGTATAGGTTTATTCAAACTTGGTTTTTATTTTTCTCTTCAATCCATATTTCTGCCTCTAGTGCTTCTTGCAAAGCTTCATTTACAATTTCAGGTTTCATTGGCCTTACTTGATTTGGAATTTCGTCGCTTAAATTCATAACGTATTTTTTAACTGCCGCCTTTTCTTCCATTTTCAAAGCAATTTTTTTTCCATTCCCGAACTGTGTTCGGATTGTAGAGCGTAAGTTAATACGTTAAAAACGCTCCTGAAGCGTTTACTATAAATGTGTACACTTTCAACTCCTTGTCGAAAATTTTCTAACTTTGACATGCATAACTCTACTGAAATACGTTGCTGCGTAGCTAGACCGTTGTCTCTTCCGCCTGATTGCGGGCCTCGTAGGGTTGTTACTGCGGTATGCTGCGTACCCTTTCAATTTTTCCATCTTAAAATCAAATTTTAATTCGTTTACGTCGTATAATACCCTACTTGATTCAGATATTAGTTTTACCAATTAAATTCGTTTCTTGATTAAAGGGCTTTTCCGTGGAGAAAGTCCGGAGTTCTTGTAGAATTTCGTGAAATTCCAAATGTCAATTCTGGTTTATGGGCTTTTCCGTAGAGAAATACCGGTGTTTTCCAAAGGTTCGTCACTTGGATAATCCTCCTTTGATTGTCTAATTATTTCCGTGGAAAGTACTATCATGAAGGACTATCTTGGCAGGATCGCCAAAAATGTTATGCGTCAAATAGGTTAAGATTACTAGAAGTAATTACCGCTTCAAATAGATAAAATGTAAGTATATTTAGGAACAACAAGTTAGAATGTGTCTTGGACGAGCGGGTGGCGAGAAATGGCAAGCCGACCCGAAGGAGCGATTTCCATAGGTTTGCATCGTTTAGCGCTTACAGATGCGCAGGTCTACATTCTATTGATTATTCTTGACTTGGGCTACAAGTATTATATAGAGCATTATATCGTTTATAATCAGGGTACATAACAATAAAAAAACGAATTTTCAACCAAAGAGGAGAATCTAAAACCAAAAGAATAATTTTTTTACAAAGTAGTTCAACTTTTAACCAAGCTTCTGAATTCCTAACAAAACAAGATGACTTTTGAACAAAATAGTTGCATTTTTCACAGAATAATAAAATTTTCAACTGAATACTAGAATTTTTAACCAAGCGAGTTGAATTCCGAACCACAAATATAATAGTAGAATAGTATATAATAGTAGAAAAATTCTTTAAAAGTTAATAATAAATGTTATCTAAGTTCGTAACTTTTCTTCCATTGGCCCCCAATTCCTGTTCGAACCATAGTTTTTAGCATAACCCACACCCCCCATACAATTGTTAATGCAATTTACTGACGGCCCCATAAAATTTCGATTATTGTGTTCAATGAAATTATCCTTATGTATGATTTAAAATTTTTTTATCATAGAAATACACAACGAAAAATCGACAAGAGTCAGAAAATGAAATTACAACAATTGAAAGAATGACAGAGAATACGTATATTGAGACTATATTTAAGAAACTTTATTCTCAATTTTATTCATATTGGATAAAATATCAGTATTACAGAGAAAAGTAACGGCGTTTTACTTTCTATAATTGAAATTATTTAAAAACTGAAATTAATAAAACAGACGTACTTTTATTGTCTCGTTAAAAAAATGTGAATTCTTTTTACAAAATTTTGTTGTTAAACATTTTATTGCAAACTTTAATCGTTTGTCCGTAAAGTGAATTTGCTCATTTTTAATATTTTTTTATGATTTAAACTTTACACATACGGCCTACTGAGCACCCTTACCGTTTTTAAACTTCTAAATTATCTATCTATCTATCTATCTATCTATCTATCTATCTATCTATCTATCTATCTATCTATCTATCTATCTATCTATCTATCTATCTATCTATCTATCTA
>NC_046665.1:21514113-21515476 GCF_010883055.1 Belonocnema kinseyi | reverse complement strand
TATAAAAGATACTCTCCGAAGCAGATACAAACGTCTCATCCGACAGATTTGGTCTTCCGAACTGTCGGCGAGGAACAAAGTATCTGCAACGAACATGCTTGCGGTCCTGACAGTACTCTTGTCATTTGGAATGCTTCTATGGACCAAGAACGAACTCAGATCCCTTCATATCGGAACAAGAAAGATTATGCACATGAACAAAAGCATGCATCTTAAGTCTTCTGTTCCGCGACTGTACATCTCAAGCCGTCAAGGTGGTCGCGGAATATTGAGTCTTGAATCTCTTCACAGGGTACAACGCATAGAGACACAAATGAAAGAGACCCTCTTCTTAAAATGGTCAGAAAGTATGAAGAAGTGGGCAAAGGAGCGTTTCTGTACAAAGCAGCGGAGGAGGCTGCTGAAACACTCGGACTTAACTTCAGTATTAGGGGTGAGCAAAATGCATCTAATCTTGTCTATCTCGAGTCCTCACTCCTGAAAGCTTGGATGAAGAAAGCACAAGAGAAAAACTTTCGTGAACAGCTCCTCGATAAGAGGATGCACGGTATCTTCCACAGAAATGTGGATGATCAGTTAATGTCGTGTGAGATAAATTTAACTATCCTTAAATCACCCGGATTGAAGTCTGGTAAGAAGGGTTTCATTTCGACATGCCAAGACGGTGTCATTTCCACCTTGACATACATCCAAAGGCACAATGCCGCACTAAGAGTGTTTTATTACCATCTCGGTCACTCTTACGGCATTAACCTTAATATCGCTCCTCGAAATGCTCCTAGGGAAATCAAGCCAATTTTCGAGAATGGGAAGTGCCGCATATACTGGAACTTTATATTCTCGACAATTGTTTCTGTTGCACACTCGAGGCCTGACACGGTTCTTCTTGACTTCGAGAAGCGAGCCATGTTCGTTATCGAATTTTCGGCACCAGCTGACAAAAACATTATATCCAAGGAGAATGAAAAGAAAAAGAGGTAGAGAGTCCTTATAAGGGAGTTGCAAAGATTGTACCCGGAATATTCTGTTAAACTAATCGTTCTTATCATCGGCGCTCTTGAAGATGCCAATTTTTTACTCGTTAATAGCCTGAAAAGCACCCCTGCTTGTCAAAAATATGCTAAAATACTTGCGGGAAAATTGCAGAAGGCGGTAGTCCTTGGATCGCTACATATTCTTAGGTTGCACGAAACTTTTTCCGGATCGTCGTATTGATTCCGTTACAGACCGTAACTATCCATCTCACGGTCGTAAGACGTGGTTGTGGCTGAAATTTTACCGCGATTTCGCTGGAAGCGAGTGCAATTTTTCAGATTAGCACCCGCTCCCGGCGAAATCCTGCGGTTATCCTTATGACAAATTT
>NC_046665.1:21509881-21514013 GCF_010883055.1 Belonocnema kinseyi | reverse complement strand
TTTCCTCCCCTTCACTGCTAGTCGCGCTTGCCTTTTTTGCCATTCGTCCAGACTTCTGTTCGAACCCGCGTTGCCTAGCTTGTTAAGGCGCTGTAAATTTGAAGGCCTTCCCCGTTGCTTGACCGTACCTGAATCCGCTACCCTCCCCACCCGGATCGACTTCTCGGCACTTTCATCACCGCTGCTGTCACTGCGATCAACGTCACCCATCCCCCCACTGTCAGTGCTTTCAGCAACGTCAGCTGTTGCAGCCACTACGGTTTTCTGCTCTGTGCGATCGTCCAGTAACTGTTGCCCTCCGGCGCCAGTTTGTGGACTTGGCGTCGTCGGCATCCTACCTTACTCAAAGCTCTGTGACGTTTCCCGCCTTTATTTCCTACATCTTGCCCCCCTGACCAAGTAACTATTTTTTCATTCCTAACCTCAAAAATTTCACACGCTCCAAATTGTCACTTCAAACCACTCACTTTCACTCTTCACACCTTTGCCTTCACTCACCCTTCTTCCTTTACCAAATAGTTCAACTTAAACTAGTTCAACCAAAGATCAAAGATGGCCGATAAATGGTCTGTTCGTGAAATTTCGTTCGTGGCGTAATGTCTTCTAAAGCTTACAACGAGTGATCAAACCAGTGAACTTTTCTTTTTTAAATACTCTTCGAAGCTAAAAGAACTTAATATTAATTAAATACGGGAGCCTGCATATCAGTGAATCAGTTATATTGTGTGGAAAGTTGATGTCAAACATAACCTTCAATTTCAAACGTTACCTTAAATTAGAAAGTATATAACGGCAGCACTGTATTCAACTGCCACCAACAATAGGTATTCATGGCTTCGGAAAACTCTAAAATAAATCCAAACCTTCTGTCGCAACCATCCATCTGCGATTATGGGAGGTGCAAACAGCCGATTCTAACAGATTCGGTTAAATTTAATGGGCGTAATGCGCTATACCAGCCACAATATGCTGAAAACCTCAAAAACTGATTCAGGATATTATGCCAGATGTTGTGGCTCACGTTCAACGTCGCCTATCGGTGACAGGAGTGAGATACAAGAGAAAAATGCAGAACAGGAGGATTCCATCCAGTCACAAGTCAGCTCTAACATTGATGTGCCAGCTATGACTGTGACCATGCCAGCACAAAGCAATGGACCGCTTACAATCTATTTATTCAGGAAAATCTTGCGTGAAGAAATCAAGGATTCAGAAAGCAGAGTCATAAACCGAATTCAAGGTTTAGAAGCATTGGTAACTGAAGGCTACAAATGCGGAAGACAAAGTACTAAGTGAGTGGGGAGATCGCTTTCGTAGAAAGTATAATTTTATTATATTTAATCTAACTGAGACCCTTAACGATGACGGGAGGCCAGATGCTCAATTAGATAAATAATCGGTTAAACAGCTTCTTGTTTTAGTAATTCCAAACACTGTAAATGAAAGTTTGATAAAGACTTATCGTTTGGGTAAATTCTCGCAGCCTCTCGTAAAACCAAGGCCCATCAGAATCGTATGCCAGTCAATCGATCTTGCGACATCGATTCTCCAATCAGCGAGGACTGCACTGAGGACCCTACAATTAGATTCATCTCTCAAGGCAGTAACAATAGCACAGGACAGAACAGTACTGCAGCAAGAAGAATTTCTCAAAGTAAAAATGGATTTGGCAGGCAGACTCAAAGCAGGGGAGAAAGAATTGTCAATTCGTCATCGAAATAGGATGCCTCATGTCGTGAAGGTAACTCAGTGGCAGGAGCATCACTCATGAGGAATAGTTTAATTCTCAAGTCGTTCGAATCTCCTATCAAAATGTAAGGAGATTAAACACGAAAATACAAATAATCAAATGCTTCGCGGACATTGGTATGTATGATGTTATAGTACTTACAGAGACATGGTTATCGGTAGACACACCGTCCGATGATATTTTTAGTGTTAAAAACTTTTCTGTAGATAGACATGATAGACTTCATAAAAGGGGCGGGGATCTACTATTAGCTATTCGCATAAGTATAGTTTCAATTCCAATAGAATTCTCATTGAATACTGCTGGTTGTGTTGATATAGACTTTCTTTCTGTTAATCTTAAGGGTAAAAATTGGACATATGCTTTGCTTCTACTTTATATCCCACCCGGTATTAACTTGGATACTATCAGATCCTTTGCGGGTTACGATTGTGAAGTGGAGGCGCCGTGCAACCCAATTGTTCCGGAGGATATTCACCACCCGGCACTAAAAATAAGTATAAAAGTTCAATGCAAAATTCCTGGAAAGAGCAAATTATCGTCCAGTTGCAGTTATCTCAAATATAGCAAAGGTCTTCTTGAAATCTGTACTGCCGCAAATTAATTACGCTCATACTTCTCAAAACGCAGCACGGATTTACAGCAAAAAGATCTACTATCACGAATTTAATGTGTCTAACAGAATTCGTAAGCGAAGCTTTAAAATGTGGGCATCAGTTGGATGTTATCTATACTGATTTCTCGAAGACCTTTGATAAAGTGGACCTTAATATACTTATGCATAAATTAGACGAGTTGGATCTGGGTCTGAGTCTTTGCAGGCTTCTGCGTTTTTATCTCCGAAGTCAAGATCATTATGTGCAGTATGAGGGCCACACATCTGATGGTTTTCATTCAACCTCTGGAGTCCTACAGGGTTCGGTTCTAGGTCCTCCTCTCTTCGTCATTTATGTGAATGATGTTTCATATTCAATACAGTCCTTTATTCTAATTTTTGCAGATGACATTAAATTTTTCAGAATTATCAATGTTGAAAAGGACTATAAACTGCTGCAGGATGATATAGAAAGATTAAATCTATGGTGCATCATAAATAAACTTCCGCTAAATGCTTCCAAATGCAGTGTTATATTCTTTTTACGAAGCTCTAATAATATCAGCTTTGACCATCACATAGAAGGAACGTATTTAAAAAGGGTGACTTTGGTTCATGACCCGGGAATAATATTGGCGAGTGATTTGTCATTTAAAATTTATATAAGTATTGTTGTGGCCTCTACAAATCGAGCACTGGGTTGGGTTATAAGAACGTCGAGGCAGTTTAGAGATCCGAAAACAATCACTCTGTTGTATAATTGTTTTTTAGATCTCAGCTGGAATATGCGTCACGATTATGGACCCCGAAATATAAAAAAGATTTAATGTTGCTTAAAAATATTCAGGAACGCTTCTTAAAATATCTTGCATTTCGAGAAGAGGGGGCATACCCGGCAAGAGGCTCTGATTAGATACAATTGTGCACTAGGATTTAAATTTTATCATTATCAGAACGTAGAACAGTGGCAGGGACAAATATTCTCTATAATTTACTAAACTCTGTCATAGACTGTAGTGAAATTTTGCATTATATAAACCTAAAAGTACCACAAATCTCTGCTATACTATACATAAGTGATCACGACGTTTTTTCAGTATCGCGCTCAGACTTCATTGTAGCTATTAATGAGTTTATAATAAGATCTCGGAAACTTGCAAATGCATAATTTACAGATTACTGATGACTAAGTTTAAGACATCTGTTAAGTTTCAAATTATTAAGCAAAGCTATATATTATATAGAGCCCGAAATTAGCATATGGCTCGGCCGGCTTACGCAAAAATAATGCCAAATTCTGCTGGGAAGTTGTCACACGAATTCGTTTTTGGTCCACTGTGAGCAAACGCGGCACCAATCGCGCGCAGAGCTTCTTCATGCCCAAAACTGAATGCACGATATTGCCCACACGTTCCAATGATATGCCTACAGCATTAGCTACCTCCCTCAATTTCACTTTGGGATCATTCAATAACATATCATGGATTTTTTCGACATTTTCTGGTGTAGTGACCTCTTTTGGGCGCCCAGATCGTTCAGCATCAACTGTGCTTGTACGGCCACAACAAAACTCGGTAAACCACTTATGAATCGTACCAATCGACGTTGCAGAGTCCGGATAATACTTATTCAGCTTGGCCTTGGTCTCGGATATCGTTTTCTTGCGAAGATAGTAGTGTTTGATAAAAACTCGAAACTCAGATTCTTCCATATTAAAAAAAACTCGGAGGTTAGTCGCTTCTCAGTGCTGTAACTTGTAAATGCGTAAACATAAATGGCTGAAGTTT
>NC_046665.1:21508429-21509781 GCF_010883055.1 Belonocnema kinseyi | reverse complement strand
TGGAAATTTTTCCGAAAAATCCGACCTCTGGGCAAACAAAACCAACGGTTGATCATAAGAGCAAAAGACGAATGCATCAACTTGCCATAAGCATAGGCTGGGCAAGACATTACGCGTCCCGCATTCAGTGTGTGATTGACTACATCACATCTGGCAGGAATTTTACCGCCAAGGTTCAAAAGTTCGCGCGCGAAGCCCGGACCCGTTATCACACACTTAATAAGTCAAACCTGCTGACCATCAGGCAGCATATTGTTGAGAGAATACGGATACTATCTGACGTTAAGAGATATCTAGAGCGAAGGGATAGGAAGGTCAAAGAAAATCAACAGTTTCTCTCTGACCCATCTCGACTCTTCCAAGACACTCCAATACTGTCAACCAACCGCCCAAACGAGAGGAGGTCGAAGTATTTTGGAGAAAAGTCTAAGAATTGCAGCATGGACTGGACGAAGACTCAGAAAATATAAATAGCTTTAAGGAGCTGTGTGATGACCTCATAACACCTAATGAAGAGTGCCCACCCAACACTACCAAGAGGTGAAAAAAGTATTAAGAGGGATGAACAACTATTCCACCCTGGGACCAGATTGTATCAAAACCTTATAATGGAAGAAGTTTCCTTCAACCCATCAGCATTTGGTTCGTATTTTTACCTCATATTTAAAATCGGAAGAGCCGATTCCGGAGTGCTTGGTGGGAGGGCGCACAATGCCCTGCCGAAAATAGACAACTTAGCTGACCCGAAGAATTACAGGCCAATCACTTGTCCGGACTCACTTTATAAGATATTCACAGCTATCCTAAATGATAGGATTGTTCGGGCAATTGAACCTGTTTGGCAAAAAATGTATGAACAACAAGGCTCAAACAAATGCGTAGCGGGATGTCGTGAGAACCTACTGAGCAAAAGATGTGTCTGCAAAGATGCAGCATTTTACCAGCGTGACCTTTCGATGGCCTGGAATAATTGTCGGAAAGCTTTCGATTCGACCTTCCATAGACTTATCATCTCTCTTTTGGAAAGCTTAAAGGTTCCTCCGTAAATCGTTAGTTGCATAGAGAGATTGATGTAGCTTTGGAAAACCAGATTTACTATCTCATCTGGAAAAAATCGTGTGACAACTAACAAGGTCACCTTTCAGAGAGGTGTCTTTGCCTTACATTATTGCCACTATCTCTGGCACTTCGCCATTCCGACGGTTACTTTTGCGGCAAACCTGCAGATCGAAAGTACAAGGTCACTCATATATTTTACATGGACGATCTTAAGATCAATGCTAAAAACAAAGAGCAACTACATCTAGCTCTAGGGATTGTCGAACGATATACTAAGGAAATTGGAATGGAAT
>NC_046665.1:21507184-21508329 GCF_010883055.1 Belonocnema kinseyi | reverse complement strand
TTCACTGCTAGTCGCGCTTGCCTTTTTTTGCCATTCGTCCAGACTTCTGTTCGAACCCGCGTTGCCTAGGTTGTTAAGGCGCTGTAAATTTGAGGGCCTTCCCCGTTGCTTGCCCGTACCTGAATCCGCTACCCTCCGCACCCGGGTCGACTTCTCGGCACTTTCATCACCGCTGCTGTCACTGCGATCAACATCACCCATCCCCCCACTTTCAATACTTTCGGCAACGTCAGCTGTTGCAGCCACTACGGTTTTCTGCTCTGTGTGATCGTCCAGTAACTGTTGCCCTCTGGCGCCAGTTTGTGGACTTCTAGTCGTCGGCATCCTACCTTACCCAAAGCTCTGTGACGTTTCCCGCCTTTATTTCCTACCTCTTGCCCCCCTGACCAAGCAACTATTTTTTCACTCCTAACCTCAAAAACTTCACACGCTCCAAATTTTCACCTCAAACCACTCACTTTCACCCTTCACACCTTTGCCTTCACTCACCCCTATTCCTTTACACTTGATCTCCGCACTTTTTGTCTTTTCTGCATCCACTCACCCTTATTTCCTCCACCAAAGCCAAAAATACACCACTTGACAAAAAGAGTTCTTTCGCGATCGGTACCGGAAACGGAAGTCATCATTCATTTAATTGATATCCATGCTGCTATTATTATTATTTACTTTCCTTATTTCTATGACATTCCTTATTTCTAAGACTGATCAAATAAACATAACCACACAATGTCGAAGGTAGTTCTTTTCCACAAAAATTTGTCCTTTCTTTTGAAATCACCTTTAATCATACAAAATAAAATCCTTTATTGTCTAAAGCAACTAAATTACACAATATTTCTTACAAATAACTTTCTACATTCTTTTAAAGTCAAAGTCAATACCGGTGACGTTCACTAAAAGAAGAGTGTTGTTTACTAGAAATATGGTGTCGATCACTGAATTTGAATAAATTATTTTTAAATAAATATAATAATAATTTGGAAACGAATAATTATATTACTAGTTACTCTCTGTAAATGGAAAAAAGCTGCCCTTTCAGATGAATTCATTTACGTTAACAAACAATAAGCATATAAATTAATATTCTCCTGTTCCTAAAAACTGTGTCTTAAGGCAGAGAGAAATAGAGAGAACAATGCACT
>NC_046665.1:21494640-21507084 GCF_010883055.1 Belonocnema kinseyi | reverse complement strand
AGTTAGACTAAGGATGGAATTGTAAATATATGTACAGGGAGCGGTGGCCCTCAAACCCGTAAAAGGGAGAGATTAAATACATACATACATACATACATACAATTAAATGAATGATGAACATGTAAAAAATTCGTATAATTCCCTAAAAGCTTTCTGCTGTTGGGATACACTTATCTGATTGAGAGCTACGGGTAGGTATGTCGTTCACTTTTACGAAAAAAATATTTCAAATATATTAGATCCAATCTAATTTGAAACTAATGTTTATTTAATTATATTTTTAAAATGATGATATAACCTCTGAAAATACTACAAAATAAGAAATACGCTTTCTATTAATTTTCAGATGATTTTCAAATTAACGACATGACTAATTTTTATATCAATTAAAAAAAACTGATTTTTAGCAAAAGAAATTAATTTTTAACTAAAAAGATTAATTTTCTGCAAAAAAAATATTCAATTTTAATAAAAGACAAAAAATTTTCTAACAAATATTTTTATTTTTATTTTAATGGAATATTTAACCTAATTGTTGAGTTTTCAAACATATAGTTGAATTTTCAAGTTAAGAAGATAATTGTTCCAACAAATGTGGAATACTTAAATTTTCAGTTAAAAAAATCATATAATTTTGGAAAAAAAATGTCAATAAAAGTGATGAATCACCATGTTAAATTGACCTATATTGCTTACAATTTTCCTTTTCTTGGTTAAGATTAATTATTTTAACTGAAAACGTAATCACAAAATTGTACATTAATAAATAATAATTTTTTAGTTCTATCATGTACACAAATGTGATATTTTTTATGCTGCCCTTGAAATGAAATTTAATTCTTAATTACATGTGTGAATTTGGCCACATTCTTTTCTTCAAATTTTTCAAAGTAGCCATTCGAAATTGAGGAAGAGTGATAACAAAACTTTTGATACTTTTGTGGCACATCTATTTTTTACAGAAAGGTATACCGATTCGTGAATTTAAAAAGCTCGAAAAAAGGAAAGTTGACAAATTCGCACACATAATTAAGATTTCAGTTTTGGATGAAGGGCAGCGAAAATGAATTTTAAACTTTTGCGCATAACAGAACTGATGAAAATTTAACGCTTATTAATAAACATTGTTTTAATTACATTTTCAGTTAAAATAATAAATTTTCAATCAAGAAGATATGGTCCATAAAAAACTGTTAAATTAAACCACAAAAAAATGTATTATCTACTAAAGTAATTGAATTTTTAACTCAAAATCACGAGTTTTTAACAAAACAAGTGAATTTTCAATTTAAAGAGATTATTTTGCTAGCAAAAATGAAAAACCTTTATTTTTTTAAATGAAAAAATCACTTTATATAAAAAATAACAAAATTTTTAACATTTTTAATCAAAGAAATGAACTTTGAACTAAAATAACGCATTTTCAACAATAGAAAAATATTTTTCACTAGATAGTTTAATTTTCTACCAAAAAAAGGTATTACGAGAAAATAGATGAATTTTCAATTAAAGACAAAAAATTCAACAAGAATAGGATAGTTTAATTTTAAGGAGGTACCATCGCTACAAGAATTTTCATTATCATTTCAACCAAACTTTCACGATATCTAAATATGATCACCAAAAGTACTTAGTTAAAATCTCAGAAGCCTAGGGTACTTTATAAATAAGTTATTAACTTTTTTAATTTCGTCATATTTAACATTGGGTCTCATGAGAGATGGCGTTTTTGAGCTCTTCACTGAGTGACATCTAAGTAACCACCATGAAGATATTATTGATAATTTTTTTAATAAAAAATAAGTATTTCAAAATTAGGGTGCAAAAATAATATTAACCATTTGGTTCCTGCATATACCTGAAAAAAAAATTAATCTCGAAACTTGCACTTCTGAACATTGACTATCGCAATCTGGCAACATCGCGAGGCGCGATCAATGTAGATCTCAGTCAGCCATTGATTCATGTCGCCGGGCCCATGATCACAATGTTGCCAGATTTTAACACAGTAAGTCATACGAGTGTAGGTATTACGACTGGGTAGTCGACTGATCTCGGCAGTAGCGATGGTTTCTCCTTAAGTCGAAGAAATAAGTTTATAAAACAATTTTTTAAATTCACGAAATAGTTCAATTTTTAACCAAAAATATGAAATAATAGTTTCAAATGTTGATTTTGTTTGTTTACTTGGTCATAATCAATATTCTTAAAATATTGATTGATTTTTAATGTTTGCGAAAAACGCTCTCTAGCTCCGCTGGGATATGAGCCCAGGTCCTTCAGATTGCCGGTCTGATGCTCTACCAACTGAGCTACGTAGTGACGAGAACACCTTTTTCACAATCTACTTACAAACAGAATGTCAACGTCATGTCATGGATGTCAACGTCAGAAAACTTACATCAATAATAAAATATGTGTTTCATATTTAGAAAGAAAAATCTTGCAAGTATAAGGAATGACGTTGACATTCTGTTTTTAAGGAGATTGTGAAGAAGGTGTTCGCGTCTCTCCATAGCTCAGTTGGTAGAGCATCAGACCGGCAATCTGAAGGACCTGGGCTCATATTCCAGCGGAGCTAGAGAGCGTTTTTTCGCAATCTTAAAAAATTAATCAATATTTTAATAAAATTGATTATGATCAAGTAGACAAACAAAATTAACATCTTAAACTATTAATTAATTTCCCTGGTCAAAAAAACTTACATCTATAATAAAATATGTGTTTCATGTGTAGAAAGAAGAATCTTACAAGTATAAGGAATGGTATTGACATTCTGCTTGTAAGGAGATTGTGAAGAAAGTGTTCTCGTTTCTCCGCAGCTCAGTTGGTAGGTCATCAGAACAGCAATCTGAAGGACCTGGGCTCATATCCCAGCGAAGCTAGAGAGCGTTTTTTTCGCAATCATAAAAAATTAATCAATATTTTAATAATATTGATTATGACCAAGTAGACAAACAAAATTGACGTCTTAAACTATTAATTAATTTCCCTGGTCAAAAAACTTACATCAATAACAAAAAAAAAAATGTAATGTTCATAAAGAAAAAAAAATGATGAAAAATGGAACAGCTAATTGGTTCGAAACATTAATTTTCAAATTTAAAGAAAAATTATATTTTAACCAAGGAAATTAATATTTAACAAAAATATTGAAAATTTAATCAAATAGTATATCAGAAGAAAAGTTCTATGAGTAAAGTCAACTTTACAGGATGCTTCAATCAAGAACATATTACAAGGATAAATTTCAAATAAAAAAATAGAATAGTTCAATTTTAGTTAGTGAAATAAGTTTTTATGCAAATAAAATAAATTTTCAACAAAATAGTGAAATTTCATTTATTGTACAAAAGATAAAGTTTCAACAAAATAAAGGAATTTTAAAATAAATAGTTGAATTTTCAATTGAAGAGGATTGAAGTTGAATAAAGCATGAAAGTTTCAAATTTTTATTTAAAAAATTTTAATTTTGAAAAAATAATTTTCAACTTAAAAAAATGAATTTCCTACCACAAATATTAATTGTCTACCGAAAAAGATTAACTTTGTGCAAGAGATGATTTTCAATGAAACATGTGATTTAGTCACTAAGAAGATTAAATTTCTACCATCAAAGACAAAGCTTAAATAAAATTCAAAAATTTTCAATTTAATATTTTAATTTTTAACTGAAGAAGATAAATATATTATGAAACATGGAATAGTTGAATTTGCATTAAAAATGTATTCTTAATTTTAACGAAAGCATTTAAATTTTGAAAAAATATATAGTCTCAAACTAAAATGATGAATCATTAACAACAAAAATAAATTTTTAACAAAGTAATTTTTGAACTAAACATTTTTCATTCGCTATCTATGATTAGCAAAAATGTACAAAATATAATTAAATTGTTATATTAAAAGAATAATAATGAGACCAGAGTCAAATTTACTGTATGAATCGAGCAAAAACTGAATCAAATACCCTGTAAATTTCAGATTTTCCCTTTTTCTTTCTATATGGTAGTCACCTTGAAAAATATGGAAAATCTCAAAAGTTTGAAGTTGTGAAGTGTAATTTGTCATATTAAAAGATAAATATGTAAAAAAGATCACATTTTTATTAAAATTAGCAAAAATTAACAATTTGTGCTAAATTTCAGCATTCACATAAATCTTATATTATTTTTACTTTTGATCTTTGAAAATAAAATTCTGATATAAATTCCAAATTATTTAATACCTTGATGTGACGAATTAAAAAGTCATAAACGGAACGATATAAAAGGTTCAAATCTAATTAAAATAGTCGAATTTAATTTTATTTTCACGAATAGTTTATCCGGAAATACCTTTTAAATGTATTTTTTATGTTTTTAAATGTTAACACAAATATTGAAAGCACGGTATTAAATTATTGCACACGCAAAGCCATATTTTTTTATGAAAAAATAATGTTTAAATTTCTAGAATTCTAAGTAAGTGGAAAAAATGGTGGCATTCATACTAAGATTACTGGAATTTCCTCGGTATAATAATGAAACTTTTGTAAATGATATACAATGTTTTCAATTCCAATTACTAAAAAGCGCATGGTTCCATGTTCGATTATTTATCGATATCATTTTTAAATCACTCGAAACAATTTGAAATTACTGTTGTCGGGAAATTCGCATTTATTATTTGATAAAGCTGTCGGTTCTTTTTCCCAGTTGGAAATAAAAAGTCTAAAAACTTCAAGTTAATGAGAAATGTAAGGTTTTATAAATAATACATTCAGTAAGTATAATCAATGGAACAAAGTTGCAAAGTAGGGTGTCTCCAAAATGCCTTTTTTAGAGAGCAACGATGCCTCTCATTTTATTCCAAATCCGAAAAAAGAAATTTCCTAATTTTTTATTTATTTTTTATTTTAATAGGTGCCAGTTTTGACTTAAAGTTTAATATGTAAAATCCATGAGGAAAATCACTTTTTGAGTTTTTAGAATAATTTTTTAGGGTATGAAAAAATATAACGAGAAAGTAGGGGGCCTGTAGAGAATTATCCAATGAAGAATCTCATGTATCAGACATATAGACGGCAAAGTACTGAACATAATAACAGGGACAAAATCAATGCAAACTTGCCCCATCTGTCATTCAACTCCTAAGTTCTTCAATGACCTGTCCAATAAGCTGAAGGACCTATTTCTACCAGACGTAAATTCGTTGATGTATGGACTCAGTCTATTACATGCGTGGATCAGGATACTAGAATGTTGCTTGCACATTTCGTACAGGCTTCCTCTCCAGGTCTGGCAAGTAAGATCTCCTGCTCAAAAATATATATTTGCTCAGCGGAAAAAAAATGTTCAAGAGTTTTTGTGGCAAAAGTTGGGATTGATAGTGGATAAACCAAAACCAGGAGGCTCTGGTGCTACGAACGATGGGAACACAGCTCGACGAGCTTTTGGAAATACAGATGAACTTGCAGAACATCTTGGACTTGACTGTGAGTTACTTCGTAATTTCAAAACAATTTTAACCGCTACGTCACAACAGCTCCCGATAAATCCACTTGAGTTTGGAAAACTTTGTGATTCTACTGTCCGAATATACGTAACTCACTACAACTGGTACCCTATGCCTTCAACGTTACATAAGATACTCATTCACGGAGCCGCAATCATAAGCACAAGTGTGTTACCGGTAGGAATGCTTGGCGAAGAAGCTTCTGAAGCTCGCAACAAAGACTATAAGAGTTACAGACAATTTCACAGCAGAAAACACGACCGCCAAGCTAATATGTATGATGTGTTTTATAGAGTAATGGATTCTTCCGATCCACTCATTTCTGCGATCAGTGTTCATTCGCGACTTCAGAAGAAGACATTTTTGCCCATTTCCGAAAATGTCAGAGTTTTACTCGCTGCGCCTCAAGTAAATGTGATACCAGAAGACGCAACATCCAGTTCCGATTTAAGAGATTGAGAAGATGAAGAGGTTGATCTTTCAGAAACTGAAATTCTGCTAGACGAAATTGAATTGGCCGATGAAGAGGGAGATGGAACTCACGACAATTTGTAAGCGAAAACCATTTGAAAGTGTGAGAGGCAAGGGGACTCACTCAAATCAAGCATCCCGAGTAGTGAGAGGCAAGGGGACTCACTTAACTCAAGCACCCCGAATAGTGAGGGGCCAATAGAATCATGTACGTTTAGTTTTTCGAAATTTCGACTCCAGATTCGGAGTCAGAGCCTCCAAAAACCCTTAGATACCACTTTTTAAGTGAATTCAATAATTTTTTGAAATTATCGTCCGCCATATTGGATCAGCCATTTTGTTTTCCGAAATTCTGACATCAGATTCGCAATCAGCGCCCTCAAAGACCCCTAGATACCACTTTCCAAGTATATCCAATAATTTTTAGTGTTGAATGTCCGCCATATTGAATCCGCCATTTTAAAAAATTCTGACTTGATTTGCATTCAGCGCCCTCTAAAACCCCTGGATACCACTTTTTGAGTAGATCCAATGATTTTTTGAAATTATGCTCCGCCATATTAGATCCGCCATTTTGTTTTTTGGAATTCTGACATCAGATTCGAAATCAGCACCTTCGAAAACCATATATTAATGTCCTTGCAATTCATTGTTGTACATTTCTATATGTTTTCCGACTTTTGGCCACGAAATCGGGTCTCCTGGCCCACTGTGCACCCCCACGACTACTTGAAAACTACCTTTGAAATAAAAAGTGCAATTTCTTCATGAAATCAATCTATTGAATACTGTATTCTCGTCTTTTTTTACTTCAAATTATTATTATTATTATTGGCCTATTGGAATATTTATTAGCATTGTTTATTTAATTTTTGATTGTTTAAAAAAATAGAATTTGTTTAGATATTTTTTTCGAAAATTTATTTTTTCTCCTAAAAATTATTACTATTAGCCTAGTGAAATTTGTTTTAAAAATTAATTAAACAGTGTTATTAAATATTCCACTAAAGAAATATTAATAATTTTGAATAACAAAAATTATTTGAGCAAATTCCAGTTGTTTGAACAATTGAAAATTAATGAACTAATGTTAATAAATATTCCACTAGACCAATAGTAATAATTTTTAGAGAAACAAAGATTGTTTAATAATTATTTTTAAAAATTCCCTTTGTTTAAATAATTGAAAATGAATGAACCAATGTTAATCAATATTCCACTAGACTAATATTAATAATTTTTAAGGGAAAAAATGAATTTTCGAAAACAAATTATTTAAACAAATTCTATTTGCTTAAATAATTAAAAATTAATTAGCCAATGATATGGCCATGGATTTTTGGACCACCCTAGTGCACAGTACTTTGATATACAAAATATTCGTAGATTTTGGAAAATTTCTAAAAAAAGAAGTTTTTTTAGAATTTTTTAATGTTTTGAGAGAATGAAAAAATGTGTTAAAATTCCTCGTAAATTTAAACTTATTTTTTCTTTAAGGCCATGTGTCGAGTGGGTCACGTGACCAGATTCCTACCTTACCGCCACCTTTCTTATTTCCCATCTTATTTTCACACGAAGTGCTGCATCGAGTTGAAAATTTGGAACAATAAATAAAAAGCAATGAGAAAGGTGGGTTCTGTCTTGAACTTTAATAATTATGAAAAAAGCAAAAAAAAATTACTTACAACAAAAAACTTTTTTTATAATTATTAAAGTTTAAGACCAGACCATTATTCTTAGTGCTTCTTGTTTAGTATCCAAAATTTTCAACTTTTTGTGACATTTCATGTGAATATAAGTTGGGAAATAAAAAAAGTGGCGGTAAGGTAGGAAACTGGTCACGTGACCTACTCATCACATGGCCCTGAAAGAAGAAATTTGTAGAGAAAATGAACAACGAACTTGAAACATTAAAAGTAATTTTCGAACAAGATTGGGAACGATTTTAAGTTAAATTTTAAATTATGAAGATTATTAAATTTTATTTCAAAAGAGTTCGATTAAATTTAGGAGATATTTAGAATTTTTTAAAAGATCACAGAAAAATTGAAACCATGAAAACATTTGTAAAAAGTTTGAAAAGCGTACATTTTTAAGTATTTTAAAATAAAGATTTTAAGGCTTCTTTGAGGGTTTGACTATAATAAAAAATGTCTTAAAATTTTTGTGAAAATATAATCTGAGTTTTTATTGTAAAAAACATATTTTTAGTAAAATCGACAAAGATTTCAAAACATTTGAAATTACTACTTAAAACTTAAAAAAAAATAATATAAACGAATTTAAAGTCAATGTTTTCATTTAGCAGGATTACAATTTTTTTAAATATAGCTCAAATTTAAAACAAACTTATAAGCTTTAAGAAGATGCAAAATGAAATTAACTCAAAAGTTAGAAAAAAACGGAAGACTGCGAAAAAATTTCATAGTAAATTAAATGTTTCTAAATTCTATCTGAATACAAATACTTGGAGGCTATTATTGAGGCTATTATTTTAAGTTAAATTTAAAAAAATTGAAATTAAATTGTCTACAAATTGAAATTTAAAATCTTGATTCTGAATATATGACAATTTATTTACCAACTCATTATTAGGAAAACCTCGATAAAAACGAGGAATTCTAATGTCAAATTCTCTTTGCAGAAGAAAATTATGGTATTGATAAATTTCGGTATCTATAGGTTTTAAACCGAAAATATGAATGTTTAATAAAAAAAATTAATTGGAAAGAATTGCTAAATTCAAAATACAAAAATATTATGAATCTTGTACGCGAAGAATGTTCAACTTAAGGAAGAAAAGCCTTAAGCGAAAAAAATTAATGTTTTAATTAAAAAAGATACATTTTGAACCCAATATAGAATAAATAAATATGTAACTAAAAAATACATTAAAAAACGAAATTAAAATGTACATCAGTTTTTAAATGAAAGAAATGGATTTTGAATTAAAAAAATAAAGTTACAACAACAGAAAAAATAAATTTCATTTAAAAAGTATGTAATTTTGAATGAAATAGTTGCATTTATACTTAAATAATTAAAATTTCTATTAAAAGAGACATTTTCAATTAATTAATTTTATTAGAAATAAACAAGTTTAGATAAGTTCATAGACATGACGTTTAATGAAGTTAATTTTTTTTGCTTTAATTTATATTTGAATCTGGAAAAGAAGGTTGCCGATCTTGTGTGGCAATATTTGTAGGATAGTGAATATTAGAAAGGAAAAGTAACTCCTTTTCATTTTTTAATTGTAAATTTTCGTGTTTACAAGTCAACTTTTTTCTAAAACATTTACCTCTTTAGCTCAAAAATTCAAATATTTCGTGGACAGTTCATCTTTTTTTGTAGAAACTTAATGTTTTTAGGTTTAAAATTTAAATATTTCGTTCGAAATGTAATATATTTAGAGTTGAAATCATAAGCACTTCATATTGAATTCACTATGATACCTATATATTAATTTTATTCAAAAGAATTAATTTCTTTCATATTCTCGTATTTTCCTGAAAAAATTACGCTCTTTTCAGTTTTTGGAGATAAGTTTAGGCTCTGAATTCTGTAATCGGATTTTTTCGATTTATTATTTCATTGCAGGCCTCACAGACCTGAACCCAAACTCTATATCCACTATTGTATCCTATACGCAGTCGAGGTAACTGCAGTTCCCTAGATTCAAGATATGGTATTTTTTAGCCCATAACGTAACTTGAATTAAAACAACTTGTAATAAGATGAAATGTTTTTAGCGCCAGGAATTTTCGAAAGAAAAATAAGGGAAGTACATTTTCCAAGATTGATGGAAATATTATCACAGAATTTTATGTAATTTTATGTTTTAGTGGATTTAAAAAAATGTATTAATCAGAAATGAGATATTTCGTAGATTTCTTGGAATCCACCTTGAATTTTTAATAATATATTCTGAGTTCTTTAAAAATTTTTTGATTTTTTTAAAGTCTATTGAATTCCTCAAAATTTTCTCAATTATACTAAATTCAATGGATTTATTTTTTATTTTTTAAAAGTTTTTATTTAAATAATTCTGAGGAGCAATAATTAAAATGCTTAGAGTTTAAAATACTTTAAGAAATTTTGTCAAATTCCTTGGCATTTACAAGAGCCTGTAAATTTGGAAAAAATTAAAAAATAAATATAGGGTAAACAGGGATATTGCCGACACTCTTCTAGTGAACGACACTGTGGAATGAAAATGCTTTTATTAGAATTTCAGAGACATAAAATAGATATTTGTAAATTAATAAACATTTTATAATCTATGTAATTTGTATTTCAATATTCATTCAGTAGAAAATTACTGAATTTATGTTAATTGAATAACATTTTTGCTGCCACCTACAGGAGGACATGTTGACACTTTAAAAATTAGTCATGTCGTTAATTTGAAAGTCCCATGAAAGTTAGAAGAAAAGGTATTTCTTATTATGTAGTACTTTCAATGGTTAGATGATTATGTTTTGCAATATAATTCAATCAATATTAGTCTCAAATTTGAGTAGATTTGATATATCTGAAACATTATTATCACACCTTCAAAACCAGTGAACGACATACGTATCTCTCAGTGAACAAAACCCAACACAAGGAAGTTTTTAGGGTATAATACGCATTTCTTTATTGATGTCCATGTTGCTATGATCCCTATTTGCTTTATTTATTTCTATGCCATGGCCTTTCAAGAGTCTTTAATGTTCAATATCTTTTTAATTGATTTTGGATTGCCGAACCTCAAAAATCAATCAACGACACCCCCGAATGAATTTGACAAATTCGTGTACTGGTGAAAAAACATAACCACACAATATCGAAGGTATTCCTTTTCGCCGAAAACTTAGTCTTTTCTTTTTAAAAAACCCATAATTATATAAAATGATGTTCCTCATTATCTAAAGAAACTAAGTTGCATAATAATGCCGTTCGCTGGAAATATGGTGTCGTTCAGTGAATTTGGATAAATTATTTTAAAATAAGTATCTTAGGAAATGTAAAATAACTTCAACGAGTTATTAATTGATTTAGATCCATAACACAGCCACACAAAAAAAGTGTGCGGATCTGGTAACAAGACACACGTATTCTTATGGATTTTGGGGCGCTAAATTCAAATTCGGTATCAAAAATCACCCATGACGTCATGGTTGAGCCATAACCGCAAAAAGTGACGAAAAATTATACACTGAGGAAAATAAATTTTCAAATAATGCCCGTGATGCAAATTTTCACTTCAAAAACATGTCGATAACTATGAAGGATCAACCCTTGCCTGATATCAACTTATTTAACATAACTTTACCCAACAGAACCTGACCTCACCTAACCTGAATTAACAGAAATTTATTGAACTACACGTAAAGCTCTGGAAGCATATTTTCCCAGTGGCAAATGTGTGCTACATCGAATTGGTCAACTCGAGCCTAACCTAGAAATAAATCTAACCTAGCCTAACCTCACGAAACACAATTGAACTGATTGTGTTGCCCCGTTGTGTTTTGCGGTACCGTTTGAATCAGCTTGGGCTTAACCTGCAAAGAGGTCAAACCTATCCTAACCTAAAAAAACCTAACCTAACTTAACTTCACGTAACACAATTAAACTCATTGTGCTGTCCCGTTGTGTTTGCGGTACCGTTTCATTCAACTTCGGCTTAACCTACATAGAGGTTTAACCTGTCCTAACCTAACAAGACCTGACCTAACATAACCTAACCGAATGAAATTCAACCACACGTGTAGGTATGTAAGCGTACGGTTCTCAGTCTTAAATCTGTGCTATATTTAATATGTTCACTCGATCTTAACCTACAAATGAATCTAACTTAACAGAACCTAACGAAATTTTGCTTAACGCAACACAACTTAAGTGTTGCCTTTGTAACACAGTAAAATCCATTTCATTGTACTACAGGTGGTTAAAAATTTAGACGCACATTACTCATTTGAAGAAACTTAGAACTACAAGTAGAATTGACCCCATTTCAATTAACCTGGCAATGTGTGTATCAATTAAAATGTAGAATTGTAACTTAAACATGCAAATGAATAAGAGTTTTATTCAAAATTTTTTTCTCTCTGCTTTTCTTAAACTCAAGGGATATATTTATACTACCTTTCGTGTTTACATTTTATCTTGCTTTTTATCGTAATTAAATTGATCTGTAGACCTACTTCAGTCTATTTTCTGCCTGCTATAACGTGTCCTTTTTGCTTCGAAGGAATCATTTAAAGGGATCAGTTTAATTGTGTTTCGTGAGGTTAGGTTAGGATAGGTTAGATTTATTTCTAGGTTAGGTTCGAGTTGACCAATTCGATGCAGCACACATTTGCTACTGGGAAAATATGCTTCCAGAGCTTCACGTGTAGTTCAATAAATTTCTGTTAATTCAGATTAGGTGAGGTCAGGTTCTGTTGGGTAAAGTTATGTTAAATAAGTTGATATCAGGCAAGGGTTGATCCT
>NC_046665.1:21490051-21494540 GCF_010883055.1 Belonocnema kinseyi | reverse complement strand
ATTTTTGATACCGAATTTGAATTCAGCGCTCCAAAATCCATAGGAATACGTGTGTCTTGTTACCAGATCCGCACACTTTTTTTGTGTGGCTGTGTAATTGAAAGAGTCCAAGGCTTTGAAATATTTTAAGGCATTTTTTTAAATTCCTTGGAATTTATGAGAGCTTTTAAAAATGTTAAGAGATTTGAAACAAATTAATTAAGAATATTTTATTTCTTTTCTAAAAGATCCCAAGGCATTCCAAAGAGACTTAAACTAATTTCAAGGATTTTCCAAGGGTTTTAATAATTTTAAGAGATTTTAATATTTGAATGGATTCTAAAGAGCTTATTTGCAAAAAAAGTGAGGGATTTTGTAGGACCTAAACAAGATTTGAAGAAATTTAAAAATATTTTTTGCAATTCATTATGTAAATAAGTTTAATCTGGAAATGTTATGCTAAAAATTTTTAAACTAATTGAAAATTGTACATTTTAGTATTTTATAAAATATTATATCTATTTTATAAGATATTATCTTGAAACTGTTAATCTACTACGTTTTTAATTTTCTAAAGAATGGTTGCGCATCAAATTCCTTAGTTCATAAAGTGCGCTTTTAATACTTTAAATTATAATTATTGTTTATTTTTCATGTTTTGGATTTGAAAATATAAATGAGAAAAAACCCAAGTGCAAAGTTACATACGGCCCAGCATTGGCCCATATTTGGCAAAAATATTGCCGAAGCTCGACTGCCATCATCGTGCCAATGATGAAATGATAACTATGGCCTGCACTTGGCAGCCAAGGTTTGGCTGCCATTATTGGCCCAACACTGGGTACCAATATCGGACCAACCTGGATGCCGGAGTTCATTTAAAAAATAATAAAAAATCATTGAATTTTTGTTAGGGCGCATCTGCTTTATCCATTCATCATTATACGACTGCATATCGTTCGAATATTATTTATAATTTCAAGAATTGAAATTTCATTTCATCATTTTGGTTAATTTTAAGGACTACTGCTACAGTCTAAGGATATGACAAAAAGGTATTTGAAAAATGAATATTAATTTATTGCGAGTGCTTTGAACATAAATATTAATGGTCCTGTTTAGATTGAATACATACATTACATTTTGAACATTATATTACAAATAAAATTTCTAACGTTACGGGGTATCGAACCTATGTCTATATACCTACATCTATCGCCTAGCAGTCGGGAGTGCTAACCACTTGGCTAAACCAACAAGTTGAAGCACTGTGAAAAAGTCATTCTCATAAGAAAAGTTAATGTAAATGTAAAATACACGAACTGTTAAGAGGAATATCAATACAATAATTTAAAAATAAAAAATTTAAATCGATTATATTTTTTCTTCGCGCAATATTTCGTTTCTTCCGCTGTAGGCTACTTTGCAAGTTTTTGCAATGACAAGAAATATAATTTTTCATAAACATTCATAATTTTTAATGACAGAACTTAGAAATTTCATAGTGAACTTTGACGATTTTTCAACAAAAAATTTTTTTATTTTTCGTGTAAGATATGTGTTTTAGTTGCTAAAAGGGAGACTTGGCGCAATAAAGTGCCGACGCTGGGCCAAGCATCGGTGCAAAATCGGCGAATATAAATAGACAATATAGGCTACCAGCACTGGTTCAACATTGCGCCGATTTATATAAAAAATGGTTTGCCGTGGTAAAAGTGACACTTGGCCCAGTAATGTGCCGTCACTGAGCCAAACCTTGGCTGGTCCTCGTGAAACATGGTTCTCCATACTAAAAGTGAGACTTGGCGGAATAAAGTGCTGATGCTGGGCCAAGCATCGGTTCAGGATCGGCAAATTTAAATAGCCAATATAGGCTGCCACAACTGTCGCAACATTGGGCCGATTAAAATTCCGAGATCGGCTCAATATCGTTACCTGAATTTTGGCTGCCAAAATTGAACCAACACTGGGCCGTTTACTCAGTTCCGGCAATTCGCACTTGGGTTGTTTTTTAGGTTCTAAAAGTGAGACTTGGTGCAATAAAGTGCTGATACTGGGCCAATCATCGGTGGAGTATTGGAAAATATGAAGAGCCAATATAGGTTGCCAGCACTGGCTCAACATTGGCCCGATTTGAATAAAACATGGTTTGCCGTTGTAAAGTGACACTTGGCCCCGTAATGTGACGTCACTGGGTCAGACTTTGATTGATCCTCGTGAAACATGGTTCCCCGTACTAAAAGTGAGACTTGGCGAAATAAAGAGCCGATACTGGGCCAAGCATTGGTGTAGGATCGGAAAATATAAATAGCCAATATAGGCTGCCATCACTGGCTCAACACCGGACCGATTAAAATTCCGAGATTGGCCCAATATCTTTAGGCGACGTTTGGTTGCCAAAATTGGACCAACACTGGGCCGTGTATTCAGCTTCGGCAATTCGCACTTGGGAAGCCTTTTTGGAGAATAAAAAAATTGGTAAATTTTTGTATGCTAAAAGTTAAAAAAAGCGGCCTATCATATGAAAAAATGGGTGAAGGGAATTTTGTAGCTAAGTTTTGGAACATATGTCGTTATGAACATTTTAATTTGTCTTGTGCCGTTTTTCCAAACAGTCAATTTCATTATCTTTAATGTTATTTTTTACGATTAAAACTAAAACCACGCGTTTTATTAAAAAATTATTTCAAAAAAATTTTTAGACTTTTTTGGGTTAAATAACCTTTCTGTGCCATTTTACAAAAATTAAATTTTTTTATTTCCAATGTTGTTATTCACGATTAAAATAGAAACTACCTATCATATTAAAGAAAAACATTATTAAAAATTGTTGTTCTCTACTTTTGGTAAGAAAAATGTTATCTATTTATTTTTTCTTAGCTTTTGTCGTGTGTTAAAAAATTTAAGTTTTGTATTTTCACTGTTTTTTTTTTTATAAATAAAACAAAAACTGCGTATCCTATAAAAAGTGATTCATAATAAATTTTTACATTTTTTTTTTGATGCACGATGTTTGTCTTATCATTTTTTTTCTATCTTGCATAGTTTGACAGCAAAATGCAATTTTTTATTTTTCTTTAAATTTTTTGTTCGATTAAAATTTGAATTTTTAATTTTTCGAAAAAATCCAGAAAGTTATTATGATAATATTGTAGGGCTATCGAACATTAACATTTTTCTTTTCAAGTTATATGAACAAAGTTACAGAGAATTTTTGAATTATCAAAAAATGTGGTTTCAAGAGTTTTACAAAATGCGCTCACTTTTGGAATTTTTATCAAAAAATCTAATACCTTCTCTAAAGAGAATGTAAAAATGATTTATTTGACATGAATAATTTTCTGCTACTTCTGTTTTTGGTTTTAATCGTAAAGAACTAGCATTGAAAACATAAAAAAATTTATTTTTTGACACCCCACACACGAGACGAAAAATAAATTAAAAGACAACAGTTGTGATTAGAATGTGCCCACGCAGCAGGAAGACTTTTTTGTTTCTACTGTTAATGATGTTTTTCACAATTAAAGCCAAAACTACGCATTCTATCAAAAATTGGTTAATATCAAATTAAGAGATCTTTTTGAAATGCAAAATTTTTGTCTTCTTATCTTTTACCGTATTTTGCATAGTTTGACCGAAAAATGTAATTTTTGGATTTTTCATTATTTTGTATGCTATCAAAATCTGAAATTTTGATTTTTCAAACAAATTCAAATAGTTGTTATGATAATCTTGTAGAAAATTCAAAAAGCAACATTTTTCTTTTCTTGATTTTTTTTTCATATCCTGCGTTATTTGGCCTAAAATGTTCATTTCCGTGTTTCTTTTTTTAAATTTTGTAAATGCTATAACTCTGGTGATTTTTGATTATATGAAATAAGTCACTGAGATAAATTGTCTTACCCTTTGAATACTATGAATAACCGTACAGCAAATTTTCAAATTAAAAAAAAAGTGGTTTCAAAAATATTCAAAATGTGCCCAGTTTTTGAATTTTTATCCAAAATAGCTGGCTAACGAAATTGAACTTTAATTTAGGACACTAAACAAGTGTACCGAAGAGCAATCTAATAAATTAATTTTTTCAAAAGTTATCGTGTTTACAGACAGACCGATATACATACAGACATACAGACTTACAGACATACATGAACATTCACAAAAACCTGGTGTTCTGATTATACACAATAATATTATTTATAGACAACAAATTTTAATTGCAAAATGACTAATTTATAAAAATATTTATTACGATACAATTACATTTTAATTCAATTTAAAAATACATCTTATGCATTTTCAAATTTTCTTGATGCAAAATTTATTCAAATAATTGATGTATTAATTGAAAAAAATCATTCTAAATTCTCAATATGAAGTTTGTATTTTATATTTTTAAGTATTTACTGACTTAGTATTGACTATTTGATGGACTTGTTCGACGGGTGAAGATTCCGTAGGCAAAGTAGTTAGTTGGCGCGATCTACGGGTTGAGAGGCATGGGGGGGAG
>NC_046665.1:21480854-21490041 GCF_010883055.1 Belonocnema kinseyi | reverse complement strand
GGGAGCGCCGTCTACAATTAGTTCCTTGAACTCTACACGTATCGCATCTAGGCTTATAATATCCTTGGCCACACTACTAAAGATATTATAAACGTAGATGCGGTACGGGCTTAGTTGCCCGCCATAAATATAGACGGCGCGTCCGGCGAAAAAAGTCACTTCCCCTCTACACACCGCCACCCGTAGATAGCATCCACGAAGTCCCCTCGATATAATTTGCCAACAGCCACTTGGAGCGCTGTAAGCAACTCCCAGTAGGCCCCTCGAGGCGCACTGATGGTAACTTAGCTCGGACAAGAACCATTTGGATGGAAAATAAATAGTCAATTAAAACACTTTTACATTTATAACTTTTCAAAACATGGTTATTTTAATAAATACCACAAAAAAAGTCGATGAGAAATTTATATTACGGTTTCATATATTTAACATTAATTCTAAAATTATTTCTTATAATTTACGTTCTTTATATATTCCATATATAGTTCTTTAATAATATTAATTTTTTATTTTTATTGTTGTCGTCTGCAAGTTCTATGGATTTTTTTAGACTATTCTTCTAATCAAGTTCTCGTATGTATTTTTCAATTTCTTAATTATTATATATTCTAACGTTTTTATAAAAATATGATTATAATTCCAAGTGACAGGAAAATTGTTCTCTTGGGTTTTAGATGCTAAGACGGCAGTTCCAAGCCAGATTACGTTTCGCATTGGCAAACAGAATTAGACCAACAGAATTTCACTGGCACATTCATAAAAAATATCATGTTCCATAAAATATAATTTCATATAAACTTTAAACTATTATAATTGATACAGCTTACGCGAAATATTTACGTACGTTATATGATATAATATTTAAAATACAAATTTTATATATATATATATACATATATTATTAAAAATTTGTCATAAGGACAACCGCAGGATTTCGCCGGGAGCGGAAGCTAGTCTGGAAAATTGTACCCGCTCCCAGCGAAATCGCGGTAAAATTTTAGCCACAGCCACGTCTCACAACCATGAGAGAGGTGGTTACAGTCTGTAAAGGAATCAATAAGACGATCCAGCAAAAGCGTCGTGCACCCTAAGAACACGGAGCGATTCAAGGACTACCGCCTCCTGCATTTTTCCCGCAAGTGTTTTAGCATATTGTTGACACGCAGGGATGCTTTTTTATGCTATAAGCAAGTGAAAGATTGGTAACTCCAAGAGCGCCGATGATAAGGACGATTGGTTTAACAGAATATTCCGGGTACAATCGTTGCAACTCCCTTATAAGCTCTCGATACCTCTCTTCCTTTTCATTCTCCTTGGTTATGATGGTTTTGTCAGCTAGTGCCGAAAATTCGATAACGAACATGGTTCGCTTCTCGAAGTCAAGAAGAAACATGGCAGGCCTCGAGTGCGCAACAGAAACAATTGTCGAGAATATAAAGTACCAGTATATGCTGCACTTCCCATTCTCGACAATTTACTCCATTTCCCTAGGAGCATTTAATGACGTAAGAGTGACAGAGATGGCGATAAAGCACTCTTAGTGCCGCATTGTGCCTTTGAATATAGTTCGTTCCCGCGTGAGTTGGACAATTAGATAGCATGTGAGTTAAATTCTCGGGGTGTGCATGCCATACCCTGCAGCTACCATCAGGAAAGTCTTGGCTCCAAATGTGGGGACGGTATGTTAAGGTGGAAATGACACCGTCTTGGCATGCAAAAATGAAACCCTCCGTACCAGACTTCAATCCGGGCGATTTAAGGAAAGCCAACGTTAGCTCACAAGACATTGACTGATCCTTCACATTTCTGTGGAAGATACCGTGCATCCTCTTATCGAGGAGCTGTTCACGAAAGCTTTTCTCTTGTGCTTTCTTAATCCGGGCTTTCAGGAGTGAGTACTCCAGATAGATAAGATTTGATGCATTTTGCTCACCCCTAATACTGAAGTCAAGTCCGAGTGTTTCAGCAACCTCCTCCGCTGCTTTGTAGAAAAACGCTCCTTTGCCCACTTCTTCGTGATTCCTGACAATTTTAAGAAGAGAGTCTCTTCAATTTGCAACTCTATGTGCTGTACTCAGAATAATCCTGTTGTGAAGACATTCAAGAATCAATATTCCGCGACCACCTTGACGGCGTGAGATGTACAGTTGCAGAACGGAATACTTAAGATGTATGCTTTTGTTCATGTGCATAACCTTTCTTGTCCCCATATCCAAAGATCTGAGCTCGTTCTTCGTCCATGGAACTACTCCAAATGAATAGAGTACTACTGGGACGGCAAGCATGTTCGTTGCAGATACTTTGTTCCTCGCCGACAGTTCGGAAGACCAAATATGTCGGATGAGATCTTTGTATCTACTTCGGAGAGTATCCTTAATAGATGTCACATCCTGAATGCGGCTCTGTGGCACGCCCAGATATGTATAAGTCTCTCCAGCGCAAAGGTGTCGTATAGCGCTACTATCAACGAGCTCAGGATCTTCAGGGATGCCATTAAGTTTTCCTCACTTCAAATAAACCTTGGCGCATTTGTCTAACCCAAATTCCATTCCAATTTCCTTAGTATATCGTTCGACGATCCCTAGAGCTAGATGTAGTTGCTCTTTGTTTTTAGCATAGATCTTAAGATCGTCCATGTAAAATACATAAGTCGCCCTAAAAGACACCTCTCTGAAAGGTGACCTTGTTAGTTGTCACACGATTTTTTCCAGTTGAGATAGTAAATCCGGTTTTCCAAAGCGGCATCAATGTCTCTATGCCCCTAACTATTTGCGGATGAACCTTTATGATTTATAAAAGACAGATGATAAGTCTATGGGAGGTCGAATCGAAAGCTTTCCGATAATCAATCCAGGCCTTCCATAGGTCACGCTGGTAGATTTCTGCATCTTTGCAGACACATTTGTCGATGAGCAGGTTCTCCCGACATCCTCCTACGTTTTTCTTTGAGCCTCGTTGTTCATACATTTCTTGTCATACAGGTTCACTTGCTCGAACAATCCTATCATTTCAAATAGCTGTGAATATCTTATAAAGTGTGTTCAGATAAGTTATTGGCCTGTAATTCTTCGGGTCCGCTAAGTTGCCTATTTTCGGCAGGAGTATTGTGCGCCCTTCCACCAAAAACTCCGGAATCGGCTCTTCCGACTTCAAATATGAGGTGAAAATACGGATCAAATGCTGATGGGTTTAAGAAAACTTCTTCTTGGAAGAGTCGAGATGGGTCAGAGAGAAACTGCTGATTTTCTCTGACCCAGATCTCCCTCCGCTCTAGACTTCTCTTAGCGCCAGATAGTATTCGTATTCTCTCAACAATATGCTGCCTGATGGTCAGCAGCTTTTACGTGTTAAGTGTGTGATAACGGGTCCGGAGTTCGCGCGCGAACTTTCGAACCTTGGCGGTGAAAGTCCTGCCATATGTGATGTAGTCAATCACACACTGAATGCCGGACGCGTACTGTCTTTCCCAGCTTATATTTATGGCAAATTGATGCATTCGTCTTTTGGTCTTATGATCAACCATTGGTTTTGTTTTACGGTTCGCATCGGCCAAACTCTCGCTTCATTATACACACAATAATTGATAGCCCAGAGGTCGGATTCTCCGAAAAAAAGTCCACGAAGCTCGTCATCCATTTTAGCCAGATCTTTAGGCTTGAGAGCAACCTTGGTGTTGATGTTTCTCCGGGTCGTAAAGCATCGCTCTTCCTCTAATGGATGCCTGCCCGCGGTTGATCTTCGTGTCGCCTCTCTTTCTCTGTTGCCGGCTTGTTCTAGCTGTGGTAGAGTAGGCGTTCCGCTTACATAGCCCCTTTTTCGGATAGTTCAGCATGGTTTCGCAGACTTGTAACCCCGTTGAGGGGCCACATTCGCATCGTAGCACTCTAGCAAGTCGTAATTCAGTCGCTCCGTCCGCCCAAAGGTCGCGGGATCCCGCCGATTGTTGGGAGCCCTGCGCGTTCTGTTGTTTTGAACCGCAATTACTACAACTATGTTTGGTGTTGCCATTGTTGTTCCCACGAGAAGCTAGGGAAAGGGGTTCGTCCATCCTTGTAGATCCCTGCATGCAAGGATAAGGCTGCGTACTCTACTACATCTGCGTACTACATCTTGGCGGAAGAAAGAATGCGGTATATGATAGGGAGTATGAAGGTAGGGAATGAGATAGGGTCCGAGCACTTCCCGGTCATAGTTACACTAAGAAGAGGCGTCAGTAAGCGCGGCAGAGGGAGAAAGGAAAAAGGTTGCGAAAGAAACACGAAAATGGGAATCTGGGGGGTAGATAAATTAAAAGAGTTCAAACAAAAGATGGAAAAGGAGAAGGTTAGGTATGAAAAAGAGGAGGCAATAGACTCGTTAATTGAAAGGTTGAAGGGGTCCATTGAAAAGGTAAAGGATGAGCTGGGTACTAATGAAGAAAGAGTAGGGGGAAAGAGAGGCTGGTGGGACGAGGAATGATGGGAGCGTAAAGAGATAATAAAAGAGTGTGTGAGCAAATGGAGAAGAGGGGAAATGGAGAAGGAGGAGTATAACTGGAGGAAAAAAGAACATTAGAAGATGCTGGAAATAAAAAGACAAAGGGGAAAGGAAGAATATAAAGCAGAAGTAGAAAAAGCGATCAAAGAAGGTAGGGTGTGGGATGTGATAAATAGGGATAGTGGGGAAAGGAAGGGCGTTAATGAAGAAATAGAAATGGAGGAATGGACGGATTATTTTAAGGGTCTATTAGGGCGAGAGCACAATAAGATCAAAGGGGAAAAGTGTAGGATAGTCCAAGGAGAAATGGAGGAAGGGAACGAGATAACAAGAGAAGAAGTGGATGAGGCAATAAATAGGTTAAAAAGGAACAAGGCGACGGAACAAGATGGGATGGAGAACGAAGCGATGAAGTTTGGAGGAGAATGGATTAGGGAAGGAATGTGGAAGATCTGTAACAAGGTATCGAAAGGGAAAGTGTTAGTCGGCAGAGTGTACGACGGGACTGGTGGTACCGCTTGTCAAGAAAGGGGAAGGAAAGAAGGTAGAACAATATAGAGGGATTACTTTCATGTCAGTCGGCTATAAAATATATGCAGCAATCTTAAGAAAAAGGTTGGAGAGTCAGGTAGAACAAAAAGAAAGTATCCCACATCATCAGACGGGATTTAGAGAAAGGATGAGAACTATAGACAACATCTACGTACTTAACTATTTAGCTAACAGAAATTTGGGGAGAAAGAAAGGGAAACTAGTTGCTTTGTTCGTAGATTTTAAAGCAGCGTTTGACTCAGTGAACAGAAAAGTGCTATGGCAGGCAATGAAAGAGAGGGGTGTAGAGGAAAAGTTGGTGGAGAGGATAAAGGAAATTTTTACTGAAACCAGGATTAGGGTGAAAATAGGAAAGAAAAAGGGCAGGTTTCCTGGACAGGCCGAGGTCTAAGGCAAGGGTGCCCGTTGAGTCCGTTACTATTTAGTATCCTATTGGCAGACTTAGAGGAGGAGCTAAAGGAGAAAGGGAAAGGAGGAACGGTTTTGGGCAATAGCAAACTATACTCTCTAGCACACGCGGACGATGTAGTTCTATTAGCAGATGATGAGAAGGGGATGAACCTAATGATGAAATAAATTACGTTTGAAAGATGAACGGACAAAAAGTGGAAATTGTGGAGGAGTTCTGTTACCTAAGTTTTTGGTTTGAGGCAGAAGAGGGAAACGAGCTGCAGGTGAGGAAAAGAACTGAATGTGCGAGTAAAGTAATGGGCCAAGTATGGGGTATAGGAAAGAGAAGGTTCAAGAACGATTGGAGAATGAGGGTCTGGTTGTTTGATGCGTTTGTGAGGGCGGTGTTGTGTTATGGTGTGGAGATCTGGGGATAGAAGGAACATATGAAAGTAGAGAGCATGCATGAGCGATTTCTGAGGTGAGAATGGAGGTTAGCTGGAGTTGCCCGGGATATATGTTAAAAGCAGAGTTAGGATGAGAAAATATGATTAATAGACAAATTAAGAGGGTCTGGAGGTTTGCAGAGAAGCTAAAAAGGGGAGAGGGAAGTAGAATTGAACAAGCATGTTTCGGCCGAATGCGGAACAATGAAGCGAGAGGTAATGTGGGAAATTCAAAATGGGAGGAAGAAAGGAGAAAAATGAGAAGGCTGTGTAATATTCGAGCAGGGGTTATGGAGTGGCAGGACATAGAGTTAGAGCTATTGGTTAAACAAGGAGAAGAAAGATGGACAAAGACTATAGATTCGAGGTACAATAGATGGTATCTGCAAAAAATAAAAAAGGAAGAAAAATGGAGTAGGGTTGTACGGTTCAGAATGGGAGAAGGAGTGAGAGCATGCAGATATCGGATGGATGAAGAGGAGAATTTATGGAGAGTATGTGGATACGAAATGGAGTCATGGGCACATGTATTAGAGAGATGTACAGGAGAGGAAGAGGCACAGTTGAGTGTGGATGAGTGTGTAAGATGGATCTTGGATGGTAGTGGACAGGGAGTAATGTGGATGAAGAAATTGGAAGAATTAAGGTTAAGCAAGGGAGTAGGGCAGAGCCAAACGGGTGATCCTGAAAAGGGACAGTAAAAAACGAAAATTCTTTTCAATATCGTGGAAAATGCATTTTTTTATGGTAAGAGGAAACGGAAGCCCTGGAAGCTCGCTCATTTTAGGAATTAATATCACTATTGTTACTATTGTTTATCCTACGTAATGCGAAAGAGTAGAATATAAGTAGTAGTTAAGCTAGACTAAGGATGGAATTGTAAATATATGTACAGGGAGCGGAGGCCCTCAAACCCGTAAAAGGGAGAGATTAAATACATACATACATACAATGTCCAAGAATGCAATTCACATATTCAAACAACACTTTTTCTCCCAAAATACATTTATTCAATTATTATCATTTTAAATTCGAACAATAATTTTTGAAAATTTTAAACATTAAAAAAGTTTTTTCTTTGGCATAAATATTTTATTATAATATTTTATTAGAAAAAATGTTTTTTTAAACAAACTATTTTTTTTTAATTGCTCAAATTAGGAAGTTGTCTAGTCTGTGTATCGTATAATTCGGAAATTTTCTTTCGGGAATTCTTAAATTCGTTAATATAATAAATTGTGGAGAGTTTTCCAATTCGGGACTTTTATATTTGAAAAATGTTATAATTTCGGAATTTTTACAGTCATGGAAATTTTATTTTTCGGAAAAAGCGACTGAAAAATCCCGAAAAATACAATTAATCAACACTGTAAGATTCTTGAATTGCAAAATAAACAAATAATAAAATTCCCGAGATTATAAAAGCCCCGAAATATAAAACTCGAATTGCAAAATTCACAAAAAATAAAATTCCAGGCAATAAGATATTACAGAATTTGAAAAATCCTAAAAGAAAACTGCTGAATTATAAAATATCCGAACTGGAAAATTCCTGAATTTAAACAATTCAAAAATGCGCACGTCTGTTTTAATTAATTACATTCTCATCAGAGAAGGTATTAGATTAATGTAAAATTTGCCCCCCCCCCCCCAGTTTTTGTAAAATGTCTCCGTTTTGAGACCCCCTGAATCCGAAAAACAGGTTTTTACGAATGTGTCTGTCTGTACGTCTGCATATATGTCTGTCTGTCTATATGTCTGTATGTATGTTTCTATATCTGTCTGCCTGTGAAAACGATAACTTTTGAAAAAATTAATCTATTAGATTGGCTTGTGGTACACTTATTTAGTGTCCTAAACTAAAGGTCAAGTTCGTTAGGCAGCCATTTTGGATGAAAATTCAAAAAGTGGGCACATTTTGAATTATTTTGAGACCACTTTTTTCAAAATTAAAAAATTCTCTGTACGGTTATTCATAGTATTCAAAAAATTAAACAACTTATCCCAATAGCTTTTTTCGAAAAATCAAAATTACTGGAATTATAGCATTTTCAAAATCCAAAAAAACAAACTAAAATAAACAATTTAAGCCAAACAACGCATGATACGAAAAAAAAGTCTGGAGAAGAAAAAAGTTGCTTTTTAAAAGCTCTACAAGATTATGATAACAACATTTTCAATTTGGTCAAAAAGTTTAAAATTCAAAATTTGATCCTACACAAGCAAAATAAGAAACAAATACAAAAATAATCATGATAAATACAATTTGATTTTTATTTTGTAATTTGTTATTAAGTAATCCCTGGCAGAGTTACATAAAAAATGTATTATAATTGATATAAAAGTGTTATGTATAATGTAGAAAATTTCACATTTTAGACAAAATCGAGTGCGAAGCACGAGATACGTCATGAGAATGTGTTCGTTAAAGCCAAAAGAGCTTTAACAAAAGAGAGTCAAAATCACAAAATTACAGTTGTCGTTCCGTTCACCTTTGATTTTAAAAGGTCTGTGCCCCAATGTGGAAGAAATGCAAAGACTAAGCGTGGAGTGCGATTGCCATCAGTCGCGTGCCGTGGGTGCGCTCAAACTCTCGAGCTAAGCTTTTTTAATGAAAGAGAATTCACACTCACAAACTTACAGTGGTATAAAGACCGAGCGTGTAGCGCGAGGTAAATACATAGTCGAGCGGTCCCGTATTTTGATACCTCTTCTTAAAATGATGTATTTTTTCAAAATAAAAAGTCAACATTTAATTTCGATTTCTTTTAAATTATTTCAAATCTTTTCAAATTAGTTTTGAAATTTTTCAGAACTTTTAAATATCTTTTAAACTGATTCCCATTTTTCCTAATAATTTTGTAAAATTCTGCACACAAAATTGTCTCAAGAGCTTCCAGATTTTTTTCTAATTTTGTAAATCTTTTGAAATGTTTTGAAATATTTTTAAACATTCTCTTTAATTTATGTAATTTTTGGAAATAAAAAATCATTTTAAATATTCCCAGAAATCTTAATTTTTACAAGATTTCAAAATTCTTGAGAAGCTCTAAATTTTTTTCTTTTATTTGAAACATTCAGAAACCTTCAGCTTATTTGATTTTTTTTCTAAATTAATGATTGTTTAATTGTTATTTAAGAAGAAAAATAAAAAAACTTTTACCTTCTCTCACAGTGTAGGTTCTTGTAATGTAGTGTATTAGGAGTGGGTAAAACGCTTCGTCAGCTGTTTGACTCAGTCAATTCGTCAGTACAGCTATGAGTGAGCAACAGGTTCCAGCGTCCGTTGCACAACGGGTTATAATAAAGTTTTTAACTAAAGA
>NC_046665.1:21473953-21480754 GCF_010883055.1 Belonocnema kinseyi | reverse complement strand
ATCACATTTTCTGCCCTATCGAGGTGCTGCCCTCACCATTGTACGAAGTCGAATTCTTGTTTCCTCATTCTTCGTAAAATATGACGGTAAAGCAGTAGAAAGTTTCTTTGTGGTTAGAAAAGTTTGACATTTATTTATCGCTCTATTTTTTCAGTTCTGAAGCTTAAGCCAGGTTTACGGTACAGTCATTTTTCTAAACTTTGAAAGAAAGTTTTCTGGAAAATCAGATTTTCAATTAAAAAAAAAACTATTATAGAAAGAAATTTCGAGATAAATAAGTGTTGAAAACATTTTTTTTCGGCAAATATTTTTTTTAATTGAAATAATCAAATATTTATACCAATAAAACAACTTGTTTAATGTTTGAAATTTTTAAACATTATTGTTGAAATTTAAAATAACGATAATTAAAACAAAATATATTTATGGGTAAGATATTTTGGTTGAAAATGTACATCGTATTTTTTAAATTACAAAAGTTCTTCCAAAAAATAGAAATGTTAATTAAAAAAATTAAAAGAAAACTTTGAGATAAATTAATGCTGATTTGAACCCTGTAAAGTTTGTTTGGAAAATGTGATTCAGTTCGAAGAAAATCCAGGGGAAAATTGTTGTTTGTTTGAGACACACATGGTTTTTTTTATATTAATTTGACTATATACCCTGGCGGACCAAAGGAACCGAAAAGAGTCTCTACAAAGTACTCATAAACACCCCATTGGGACCCCATTCGGTTCCTTTTTAAAAAACTCAAAAAACAGCAATATCAATTTTGAAACTGTTGAAATTCGGATTCTACGTGAAATTTTATATCAGAAACTCACTATGTAATTGCAATACTTTTTTTTTGCAGCGTTAAAAATTTGTAAAAATGTCATTAATTTCTGCTGAAGGTGACTTGAAGCGCATCCATAATATTTCAAGTATTATGTTGCGCGCGAAGTTTAAAAATAAAATTCTCTCTCACTTGCATCGCAGCGTTGTTGTCTGAGGTGTCCACTGGGTGGCACTAGCATCCAGACAAAATTCTTAAAGTTACCGACGGAACGCTTATTAACCGCTACTAAAAAAAAGATGCACATGAAAGCGCCTTCGGCTCATATAAATGACAGGTGTTTTATATTTTATAGTTTTTAACGCTGCAAGAAAAAGTATTGCGATTACCCCGTGAGTTTCTAATGCAAGTTTTAACGTATAATCCGAATTTCAGCAATTAAAAAGTTGATTTTGATTTTTTTTTAGTTTTTTAAAAAGGAACCGAATGGGGTCTTTACGGGTACTTTGTAGAGGCTCCATTCGGTTTCTTCGGTCCGCCAGGGTAATTTTTGTATAATTATTTTAGTTTTAAATTAAAACAATAATTTTAAACACTTTAAGTATTCAACAAAAATTTATTTCATAGAAATATTTTATTATCGTATTTTTAATAAATAATATTGATTAAGAAACAATTTTATTCAGGAAATTTTCAAATTCGGTAATATTATAAACTGTTCGAGAATTTTATTAGTTTTGTAATTTTATTATTCGGGACAGCCGTCCCTTTAGAAGTAGAGAAAATTTGCTCTAATTATAATTTCGGCGCTCAATATTGTCGATTGTTCCCTACAGTATTGATAGAAAAAATGTTTAAGAACATTTTTAAAATCACAAAGTTAAAGATAATATCAATTAAAAAATTTTAAATTCGCTGTACATCCAATTTTTATTCTTGGGTTTTGGCGATTTTTTCCTAATGCATTTCAGTCACTGGTAAATGGGGGAGTTTTTCTCTCAGAAAATAAGCTATACAAATTCTCAAAAATAAGGAGCAGGCTTTTTTGAAATCTAGATATGTAAAAAAGGTAAACTTCCGAAACTTTAAACACTTGTTTAAACACTATCCTCTTTTAGGATTTTAAATTTTTAGTCCTTCAGCCAAATAACATTCTGGGATTCGAAATTGTTACAAGGCGAAAAGCTTTAAATTTGAACGTTAAAAATGCGAAAATACACCATTTTCTATGCTCATTTACAAGGCAGCGAGTCACTTTCTTGCTTAGTCGCTTCTTTTAAAAGTCGATACTCTTCTTTCAGTTTTCTATTTGAAATATACCTTGAATTCAACACATTTTGAATTCAATGTTTTCAGTTGCATTTAGATTGAAGTATACAAATGTTTCTTGTTTTAAATATAAATAAATTAAAAAAGTATATTTATTTTTCACGATTTTAATTTATAACTACTAAAATTGAATAATTGTAACTCAAACATGAAAAAGTAGACTAATTTCAAATTTATAGAGGTTCTATCAAATATATTGAACTATTAAAACGTCTGACCTTTTTTACGGGTTTTAAAACTCTTTTAAAAACTTTTTTAAAAGAATTTTGGTTGTGATTTTTTAATAAAAGAATAAGTGTTATTTAGTCTCCAAAACATCCATTTCAAAAATATGTAAAACCTTAATAGTTGAGGCATTTTGAATTTGGAGTCTTCAGTATATTGAATAATTTCAAATTTAAAGCTATTTATATATGTCAGAATTTTGAATTGAAAGTGTTCAATAATTTAAGATTGAAACATTTCAAATTATTTAGTTATAAATTAAGGTCGTATAAAATTACAGGATTAGAAATGAACATTTTTAACACTTGAATCATTATTTTAAAACGATTAAAATTGTATACGTTCAGATAAATTGGAAAGTAGGACTATTGAAAATTAGGAGTGTTTGAAAGAACTGAAAAAATGTTTCAAGGTTCTTTTTCAAGTTTTGTTTATTTTTTGATAATTTGCAACCCACACAATTTTTTTTGTAAGAAAATAACGGTTGATTTTCATAAACATTAAAAAATATATTAAAGGTTCGCTCAATGTCAGTTTTGTTCGAAAAGCTTGTTCCTAAATAATTTAACTCTTATTGTTTCCGATTTCGTTATGTCACTCATGGATTGTGTTTTTCATAGAAAATATTGAAATCTGTTTTTTTTTCACGTTTACAAAATTAGTATTAAAGGCCACTCAGGGTAATTTTCTTTGCAAAATATTGATCTATAAAGAATATTTGTCAAACAATAGAACGCATTTCTTCGCTCAAGATACAAACGTAGATTATAAAAAAATCTCTTCGAAACACTTTTGTTGCAACAATTTTATTGAAGAAAAACACTGTTTATAAGAAAAGTACAATTTTTACATACAATTCTTAAAATAAAAAAATCTGTGTGTTCAAGCATAATCCAATCTGACTATTCTTTCGGAAGTTATCCGATATACAGACAACCACAATAACGACGACGACGCCGAAGAGACGGACAGACACTGACGTAAAACTTGTTTTTATGACAAGATTTGTAGAAAATCTTTCAAGGAATAAAATGATTGTCCCGTAAGTCACAACCGAAAAATTAGTATTTCAAAAAAATGAAAACTGTTCTAAATATTGAGCTAGACTCGCGACCAGGAAAAATCGGGAAATGAAAGTAAATTTGAAAATTTAACTGCAATTCGAGTATTAAAAATTTAACAGTGTGATTTTACAAGAAGATTCTGGATCTGTTCAAAATGATATAATTTATGTATTTTAACGTTAAAATTTATACTAATTTAATACGAAAGCCTTAGTAGTGACACAAGTTTAAACGTTCGAATTACACCAAACTCTTGCTTTCAGTCACCCTGTTCTCAGCCTTCCTAGAACTACTGGCTCATACAGTTTCTTAGGGGAGTACGGCGACAGCGATTGTGAAATTATATATATATAACCGAGGGATCCCTGACAAAGCCATCGAACGCGTTCTCGGGTGGCGGATAGAGGGTCCCTGTACCAAGGGTTTCTGCTGAATATGGTCACAAAAATGAATAGGCAGTCGCGGATAATTGTCGAGGGGTGGTACCGAAGGAATTAGCCCCCAAGCTGAGGTGTGAAAACTGTGCCAAAAGCCGAATAGCACCTGGGTGAGGTGTCTAGAACGGTGACTCTAGGATATCGGGTGGTGCGAGAAACACCCGGAGCTATCGCACTTTCCGCATCAACGTCTGCGAAATCATGCCGAAGTTACTCCAAAAAAGGTACTATATAAGCGGAACGCCTACTCTACCACCGCCAGAACAAGCCGGCAACAGAGAGGTTTCTCTCAAGCCTAAAGATCTAGCTGAAATGGATGACGAGCTTCGTGCACATTTTTTCGAAGAATCCGACCTCTGGGCTATCAAATATTATGTGTATAATGCAGCGAGAGCTTTGCCGATGCGAAGCGTAAAACAAAACCAACGGCTGATCATAAGACCAAAAGACGAATGCATCAACTTGTTATAAAGATAGGCTGGAAAAGACAGTACGCGTCCCGCATTCAATGTGTGATTGACTATATCACATCTTGCAGGAATTTTACTGCCAAGGTTCGAAAGATCGCGCGCGAACTCCGGATCTGTTATCACACACTTAACAAGTCAAAGCTGCTGACCATCAGGCAGCATATTGTTGAGAGAATACCGGTACTATCTGGCACTAAGAGATGTCTAGAGCGGAAGGAGAGGTGGGTCAGAGAAAATCAACAGTTTCTCTCTGACCCATCTCGACTCTTCCAAGACCCTCCAGTTACAGTCGACCACCCGCCCAAACCAGAGGAGGTCGAATTATCTTGAAGAGAAGCCTACGAAGTGCAGCATAGTTTGGACGAAGACTCAGATTACATAAATATTTTCAAGAAGCTGTGTAACCTGATCATAAGACCTGATCAAGAATGCCCAACCATCACTACCGAGGAGGGGGAAAAAGTATTAAGAGGGATGAAGAACTATTCCTCTTCGGGACAAGTTGGTATCAAGACCTTCTGGTGGAAGAAGTTTCCTTCAACCCATCAGCATTTGGCCCGTATTTTCACCTCATATTTAAAGTCGGAAGAACTAATTCCGGAGTGGTTGGTGGAATGCCACACAATACTCCTACCCAAAATAGGCAACTTAGCTGACCCAAAGAATTACAGGCCAATCACTTGTCTGTACACACTGTATAAGATATCCATAGCTATCCTAAATGGTAGCATTTTTTGAGCAATTGAATCTTTGTGGCAAAAAATGTATGAACAACGCGGCTCAAAGAAGGGCGTAGCAGGATGTCGGGAGAACCTGCTCATAGATAGATGTGTCTGCAAAGATGAAGCATACTACTAGCGTGACCTATCGAGGGCCTGGATTGATTACCGGAAAGCTTAAGATTCGACTTCCCATAGACTTACCATCTGTTATTTGGAAAAAATCGTGCCATAACTAACAAGGTCACCTTTCCGAGAGGTGTCTTTCTGGGCGACACCATGAGCCCACTCCTCTTTTGCCTCACATCACTGCCACTATCTCTAGCACTTCGCCATTCCGACAGGTACTTTTGCGGCAAACCTGCAGCTCTAAATTACAAGGTTACTCATGTATTTTACTTGGACGATCTAAAGATATATGCTAAAAACAAAGAGCAACTACATCTAGGTCGAGGGAATGTCGAACGATATACTAAGGAAATAGGAATGGAATTTGGGTTAGAAAAATGCGCCAAGGTTTAATTTAAGCGAGGAAAACTTAATGACATCCCTGAAGACCCTGAGCTCGTCGATAGAAGCGCTATACGACACCTTTGCGCTGGAGAGACTTATACATACCTGGGCGTGGCACAGAGCCGCATTCAGGATGTGACATATATAAAGGATACTCTCCGAAGCAGATACAAATGTCTCATCCGGCAGATTTGGTCTTGCGAATTCTCGGCGAGGAACAAAGTATCTGCAACGGACATGATTGCCGTCCCGGTAGTACTCTATTCATTTGGAGTGGTACCATTAACGAAGAACGAGCTCAGATATCTTAGCATCGGGACAAGAAAGGTTATGCATACGAAGAAAAGCATGCATCTAACGTCTTCTGTTGCCCGACTCTACATCGCATGCCGTCAAAGTGGTCGCGGAATATTGAATTTCGAATGTCTTCGCAACAGGAGCATTCTGTGTACAGCACATAGAGTCGCAAATGGAAGAGATCTTCTTCTTAAAATGTTCAGGAAGCACGAAGTAGTGGGCAAAAAGGCGTTGTTGTACAAAGCAGCGGAGAAGGCTGCTGAAACACTCGAACTTAACTTCAATATCAGGGGTGAGCAAAATGCATCTGCGCTAACTTTTGCTTTCCTTAAATGACCCGGATTGAAGTCTGGCGCGGAGGGTTTTATTTTGGCATGCCAAGACGGTGTCATTTCCACTTTAACATATCGTCGCCACATTTTCAGCCAAGACATTCCCTATGATAGCTGCAGGGCGTGCCATGCTTACCCCAAGCATTTGGCACACATACTGTCTAGTTGTTCAACTGGTGCGGAAAAAATCTACATCTAGAGGCACAATGCGGCACTAAGAGTGCTGTATTACCATCTCTGTCACTCTTACGGCATCAACCTTAATATCGCACCTCTAAATGCTCCTAGGGAAATCGAGTCAATTGTCGAGAATGAGAAGCTCCGCATATACTGGAACTTTATATTCTCGACAATTGTATAGAGACCTCATAAGGGAGTTGCGACGATTGTACCCGGAATATTCTGTCAAACTAATCGTCCTTATCATCGGCGTTCTTGGAGGTGCCAAACTTTCACTGGTTAGTAACCTTAAAAGCATCCCTGCGTGTGAACAATATGCTAAAACACTTGCGGGAGAAATGCAGAAGGCGGTCGTCCTTGGGTTGCTCCGTTTCCCCAGGGAGCACGATACTTTTGCCGGATCGTCGTATTCATTCCGTTAGAGACTGTAATGACTTATCTCACGGACGTGAGGCGTGGT
>NC_046665.1:21472811-21473853 GCF_010883055.1 Belonocnema kinseyi | reverse complement strand
ATCACGAAGAAGTGGGCAAAGGAGCATTTCTGTACAAAGCAGCGGAGGAGGCTGCTGAAACACTCGGACTTGACTTCAGGATTAGGGGTGAGCAAAATGCATTAAATCTTATCTATCTCGAGTACTCACTCCTGAAAGCCCGGATTAAGAAAGCACAATAGAAAAACTTTCGTGAACAGCTCCTCGATAAGAGGATGCACGGTATATTCCACAGAAATGTGGAGGATCAGTCAATAACGTGTGAACTAACGTTTGCTTTCTTTAAATCGCCCTGATTGAAGTCTGGTACGGAGGGTTTCGTTTTGGCATGCCAAGACGGTGTCATTTCCACCTTAACATACCGTCGCCACATTTTGAGCCAAGACATTCCCGATGATAGCTGCCGGGCGTGCCATGCACACCCCGAGCATTAAGCTCACATACTATCTAGTTGTCCAATACACGCTGGAACGACCTACATTCAAAGGCACAATGCGGCACTAAGAGTACTTTATTACCATCTCTGTCACTCCTACGGCATTCACCTTAATATCGCTCCTCTAAATGCTCCTAGGGAAATTGAGTCAATTGTCGAGAATGGGAAGTGCCGCATATACTGGAACTTTATATTCTGGACCATTGTTTCTCTTGCTCACTCGAGGCCTGACATGGTTCTTCTTGACTTCGAGAAGCGAACCATGTTCGTTATCGAATTTTCGGCACCAGCTGACAAAAACGTCATAACCAAGGAGAATGAAAAGAAAGAGAGGTATCAAGACCTTATAAGGGAGTTGCAACGATTGTACCCGGAATATTCTGTTAAACTGATCGTCCTTATCATCGGCGTTCTTGGAGGTGCCAAGCTTTCACTTGCTAATGGCCTAAAAAGCATCCCTGCGTGTCAAAAATATGCTAGAATACTTGCGGGAAAAATGCAGAAGGCGGTTGTCCTTGGGTCACTTCGTGTTCTTAGGGTGCACGAGGCTTTTGCTGGATCTTCGTGTTGATTCCTTTACAGACTGTGACCACCTATCTCACTGTCGTGAGACGTGGTTGTGGCTGA
>NC_046665.1:21468115-21472711 GCF_010883055.1 Belonocnema kinseyi | reverse complement strand
AGATTTGCGTGCCTTGAATGAGTATTATATTTCATTGTTGATATCTCTGTCTTTTTTAAATGTGAGCGACACTCATTGAGTTAAATTTTTTTATTTCTTTATTTAATTCTCGAGCACTGTAAATTTGGTTATAAGTATATATAATTTAAATCCAGTACTCCAAAGGTGAATAAAAATCACTATATTGTTCTTCTAAGTTTCTTCTAGGGCAGATACCCATTTAATAACTAAAATTAAATATAGAAGGCAGTCGTATCTCACTAGGAGATTTTGTATACATTTTAAAGTGAATTTAAGTAGGGAAAATGTGATTCTGCTGAGCAGAATCACCCATCACGTCACGGGCATGATGAAAAATCTTTATTTCTAATATCTCATTAGATATTTGGTTTAAACCCCAGGATCACTAAACTGAATGCTCCGCGTGCTTCAATATATTTGTATATTTGTAGATTAAGGGAGGGTACACAATCTCGCTACCAGAACGATAATGCTTCATTACCAAATTTATAGGATTTTCAAAATCCAAAAAAACCAAACGAAAATGGACATTTGCTTCGTCGTAGTTGTTGTTGTGTGTATGCCGGATAACTGTCGAAAGACTAGTCGGATTGGATTGTGCTTTTACACACAGTTCCAGGGACCAAAAAGTAAGATCGAGTTCATTAACCAGCCATTTTTTATAAAAATTTAAAAAGGTAGAGCTTTTTTAACATTTTTGGAGGCCACTTTTTTACAATTTGGAAATTCTATCAACAGCCATTTATAATACATAAAAATATGAACAATGGATCCTGATGACTTTTTTTGATAAAAGAAAAATTAGCTGTTATAGAATTTTTAAATTCCAAAAAACCAAACGAAAATGGAAATTTGAAGTCAAACAAAGCGTGATATGGAAAAAAAAATCAAGGGCAGAAAAACGTTACTTTTTCAAGGTCCTGCAAAATTATTTAATTAACTTTTTTAATTTTGTTTAAGAAATTGAAAATTCAAATTTTGATCGGACGAAAAACAAAGAATTATTACATTCTCATCCATAATGGGAAGGTATTAGTTTTATGCGAAAAATGACTTTCGCGGATTTTATCAAATGTCGACGTTTTGAGACCACCTAAGACAGAAAAACAAGTTTTTACGTCGGTGTCTGTCCGGCGTTGTTGTTGTTTTTGTGGTTGTCTGTATACCGCATAACTTCCAAAAGCATGGTCTAACTGGATTGTGCTTTTACACACAATTTAAGGGACAAATAAGAATAAGTATGTTTCAATTTCCATACATATTATGAATTGCAATGATTTAAATTTATTGAAATGATACATGTTTCAGCGCTGCTAAAAATCAAATTTAATACAAAATAAAAAAATATTTAAGTAATTATGATAAATACAATTTGTGTTTTATTTCTCAATATCTGAAAAAGCAATCCTAGGCAGAGTTGCATAAAAATGTGTTATCCTTGATATAATGTATTGAGTATAATGTAAAAAGTTGAAATTGTGAACAAAATCGTGTGCGAAGCATGATATACGTGATAAGAATATGTTCGTTAAAGACGAATGAGCTTTAACAAAAGAGAGTTCACAATCTTAAAATTATAGTTGTCGAGCGCGTAGCGCCAGGTTAATATATAATCGAGCGTGAGATAAATACATCCTCGAGTATGAAACACGAGAACCAACAATTGTGCGCCCTAGGCGCGCTCAATCTCGCACGCGATGCACGCGATGAGAATGTGCCCGCACCACGGGCAGATTTTTGTTAGTTATAAATGCGACCATTTCGTTGAAAATTGTAATACTTCTTGAAAAGAAAAAATCCTTTTAAATTTTTCTATGAATCTTAAGAATATTCTCTTGAAAATAACCAAAATTCTTAGAAAGTTTCTAAACTTGCTGCTCGAAGTCTTTAAAAATCTAAATTTAATTTTAATTTTGTTCTAAATCTTTTATAGTGAAAAATTATTTGTAAATCTTTTGAATAATTTTAAATGTTTCTTAAAGTCAGTCGATTTTGTATTATTTTTGTTACTACAAAATTGCCGAATTGAAATTTTTAAAACAAAATTTTAAGTTTATTTTAAATACAGTGTATCAATAAAAATTGTAATTTGATAATTTTCTGGAAATCGTAAGATTTCAAAAAAATGTTCTCATTTTACCTCAATATTGATGTACATTAATAATTTATTTCATTTTTACAACTTATCGTATTTTTATTTCAATTTCGGAAAGGAAATTTTAAAGCCTTTAAAACATTTGAACGAGCTACCTGGACCTTTAAATATATCTACTTGAGTGCCTGCGGAGAATCTCTCAGAGCTTCTCAGAGCCTGGAGATTCTTTAGCATATACTCTGAGATTTCTATCGGTAGGGCACTTCATTATAATATCACATTATTTGCAATTGTCCACGCTGATTAAATTGTATACATGCTTATAAATACGTCATTCACCATTTTCTAAACTGTAACTTTTCATGAAATTATAATATTTTTCATGTTTATGTTTCGAAAAACTTTAAACTTTTCAATCAAGTTATATTACTTCCATTATTTCTTTATCATATTACAAATTTAAAAGGTACTTACATATATTTTTCCTTCTCAAAATCTGCTCACACATTTTTCAAACAAGTACCTAAAATACTGTTCATATATTTATTTCGTGTATCTTTCGTATGCTGATCAACAAAAGAGCAACACCTCTCTAGCTTACGTCAATTTAACAAACGTTCTCACTCGCACAGTTTTCCATGTGCAGGAAGAGGACAACTGCGCACCTGCGCACGAAAATTTAAGATCTTCTTGTATTGTGCCTACCACTGACGGTAATGTTTCTATTGCCAGTTTCAAATGACTTCCCACTGGCAGTTGGGTCTCCTTATTATTCCTTCGTGATTGGGCGGAGAAGAACTCCGAGCCTTGACACCTCTACTTCACAAAACCAACAAAAACAGCAACTCCTTAAAAAAGGCTTTCTTGAAAGCTGATTAGTTTTTTGGAGATTAGTATCATTTTTACTGCAAAATAAAAATTGCGAATAACTGTTTATTTGTTCAAAGTCTTTGAACCCTTAAATTCAAGCTCAAAGTATATTTTTTTAGATTTGTTACCAAGTTTTTTTAACAGTTTTCTTTGAAAGTTATGTGAGCATAATTTTCCAAAAATTCTGGAGAAAATTCAAAAAGATTTTTGAATATTTCACATACGCCGAAACAGAATATAGAAAATTTTGATTTAATTTTTTTCATAGGACTTACAAAATATTAGGAAAAAAAAATAAAGTGAGATTACAAGATATATAAGATTTCAAGAGGTTTTTAAGAAATTTAAAAATATTTGATAATATCTTTAAAAAATCTTGAAACTTTTGAAAATTTTGAGAAAATTTTCATATTCTCCAAAATTCTTAAGAAGGTTCTATATTTTTTTCAAAATACTAAAAAATATACGTTCGTTTAAAATTGTTTCAAATTTTTAATTATTTTAACATCAACTTGAAAACCTTTCAAATATCTTTTGAAATAATTCAGTTTTCCTGGAGAAATGTTTAATCATCCGAAAATGTTTTAGATTCTGTTCTAAAAGAATAATTTTAAAATCTAAATAATTTAATTAATTAAATTATTTGAGCAAAGTAAAACTATATTTTTTATTGTATAATCATCGTCTCATTTTTTGAGTATATTTTCAAGCAATTTAATACATCTAATTTCTGGATATGTACCTTTTTTACTTTCAAATAATTGTCTCAACATAATAAAATCTGGTATTGAATTAATAAAATCTGGCTGTTATGATAATCTTCTAGGGCATTTAGAAATGAAACTATTTCTTTCTTTGTCATTTTTTCATATCGCCCGCTAATTGTCTTAAAAGATTCATTTTCGTGTACTTTTTGGAATTTTGTATATGCTATAACTCTAATCATTTTTAATTCTATGAAAAAAGTCATTAGATAAATTGTTCGAATTTTTAAATACTGTGAATAACCGTACAGAGAATTCTTGAATTTTGAAAAAATGGTCTCATAAATATTCAAAAGGTGTTCACTTTTTGAATTTTTATCCATAATGGCTGACTAAAGAACTTGGCCTTTAGTTTAGGACACTAAAAGTGTGTACCAGAGGTCATCTAATAGATTTATTTTTTCAAAAGTTATCATGCTGACAGACAGGCATTAATACTTACAGACAGACCGACAGACAGACACATTCGTAAAAACCTGTTTTTCGGATTCAGGGGGTCTCAAAACGTGGACATTTGACAAAAACTGGGGTGGGGGCGGTCAAATTTTACACAAATCTAATACCTTCTCTGATGAGAAAGTAAAAATAAGAATAATTGACTCTTGTGGTAAATAATTATTCACTTCTGAGTTAGTACAAATGGTAACTCCTCAAACAGAAACTTCAAAAGTAAATCATTTCAGAAATAGCCAACTTCCATCATTTACCGACGCGCAACGTACACTTCCAAAGTAACTCTTAGGGTTATCCGCCAAGAGGGCGCAGTTATAAGCTCATTTGTAGAGGTTGGTAGTGGCAAAGTTATTATAAACGTAGATGCGGTACGGGGTGTGAGAGTGAGGGAAC
>NC_046665.1:21466229-21468015 GCF_010883055.1 Belonocnema kinseyi | reverse complement strand
GACGTTTGTATCTGCTTCGGAGAGTATCCTTTATAGATGTCACATCCTGAATGCAGCTCTGTGGCACGCCCAGGTATGTATAAGTCTCTCCAGCGCAAAGGTATCGTATCGCGCTTCTATCAACGAGCTCAGGATCTTCAGGGATGCCATTAAGTTTTCCTCGCTTCCAATAAACCTTGGCACATTTGTCTAACCCAAATTCCATTCCAATTTCCCTAGTATATCGTTCGACAATCCCCAGAGCTAGATGTAGTTGCTCTCTGTTTTTAGCATAGATCTTAAGATCGTCCATGTAAAATACATGTAAAATACATGTACTTTCGATCTGTAGGTTTCCCGCACAAGTACCCGTCGGAATGGCGCAGTGCTAGAGATAGTGACAATAATGTAAGGCAAAAGAGGAGTGGGCTCATGGTGTCGCCTTGAAAGACACCTCTCTGAAACGTGAACTTGTTAGTTGTCACACGATTTTTTGCAGATGAGATAGTAAATCTAGTTTTACAAAGCGGCATCAATCTCTCTATGCACCCAACTATTTGCGGATGAACCCTTAAGATTTCCAAAAGACAGATGATAAGTCTATGGGATGTCGAATCGAAAGTTTTGCGATAATCAATCCAGGCCATCGATAGGTCACGCTGGTAGAATGCTGCATCTTTGCAGACACATCTATTGATGAGCAGGTTCTCCCGACATCCGGCTACGCCTTTCTTTGAGCCTCGTTGTTCATACATTTCTTGCCACAAAGGTTCAATTGCCCGAACAATCCTAACATTTAGGATAGCTGTGAATATCTTATAAAGCGTGTTCAGACAAATTATTGGCCTGTAGTCCTTCCGGTCAGCTAAGTTGCCTATTTTCGGTAGGAGTATTGTGCGCCCTTCCACCAACCACTCTGGAATTGGCTCTTTCGACTTCAAATATGAGGTGAAAATACGGGCCAAATGCTGATGGGTTGAATCCCTCTTAATACTTTTTTCACTTCCTCGGTAGTGATGGGTGGGCATTCTTTATTAGGTGTTATGAGGGCAACACATAACTCCTTGAAGCTATTTATATTTTCTGAGTCTTCGTCCAGTCTATGCTGAAGTTCGTAGACTTCTCTTCAAAATACTTCGACCTGCATGCAAGGATAAGGCTGCGTACTCTGAGAGATCGCCCGGTATCCCAGAGTCACCGTTCTAGACACCTCACACAGGTCCCATTCAGCTTTCGGCACGGTTTTCACACCTCCGCTTGGGGGTTAATTCCTTCGGCACCACCCCTGGATAATTGTCCGCGACTGCCTATTTATTTTTGTAACCATATTCAGCAGAAACCCTTGGTACAGGGACCCTCTATCCGCAACCCGAGGACGCGTTCGGTGGCTTTGTCATAGGCCCCTCGGTTTGATTCTAGAGGAATCAAAACCGAACCTGTGGAGCGCACAGGTAGCCCAGGTAGCACTGGAGTGGGGACCTATCTGACTTTCAGAGGGGTGAACTGTTAAATAGCTGCTCCCGACAACAAAGCTTGTCTTTCTTCCGATTTGTCGGGAGAACACCAGCTTTAAGGGAAGAACTGTGCCCCCCCTTACAAGAAACTCTGTTAGGTTCTTCAAACAACATGCGCGGTGGCTTAAATCATTTAATTAAGATTGCTTAGCGCGTAATTTAACAGAAAGGACGTATAGTCCGGAATAATCTCTCTTACAGTCTGTCAAGTTAAAGCGTGGGTGGCTTTACTCGCAGTCGGTAAGGTGTATCGACATGATTTTGGTGTCAAAATATTAAGAAGAGCTCCCTCT
>NC_046665.1:21451947-21466129 GCF_010883055.1 Belonocnema kinseyi | reverse complement strand
GTGCTACCTGGGCTACCTGTGCGCTCCACTGTCGGTGGTGATTCTACAAGAATTTACCGCATACTACTTACTGTCTAGATAAAATCCAACTCCACCTTATCGGTTTATGATACGCCACGTTCCTCAGAGATGGAACTCCTTATCTGCCTCCTTTTTTGAAATGGCACTTTGGCTGGGTAGCTTTACAAGTAGCTAGTGCACAGAAACCTGATAATTGAGCGTTACACCTGCCCCCGCTAGCTATTTGGAAAGCGAGTTAGGTAAAGTTTGAAATTAAAAATAATATAAAAGGAGTGACAACCACAGACCCCGCGCAACCCGCGCAGCTCCTGTTAAACCTACGTGCGGCACGGCGTCAATTCTCAGAAGAGCTATAGAAGGGAGGACTATTGAAGGGTTTCACTGTAAATAAATTTTTGTGGTTCTTTTAGAATAGAGACCGTTTTTAGAGTCTTGCATTTGTTTTTTGTGTGATAAGTGATCACATTTGATTTATTTTCTTAGTAGTATTAAAGTAAAGGTTAAGTAATATAATACAACAAAAAATGCAACATTTGGACAATAGTCAGAAGCAAAAAAGAAATAAATATTCTTTTACTCAGAATCTGAATGGACAAATTAATTTTATTTTTGATTTGTTGGAATGTTGAAGTGGATGGAATGGGTTCTTCTTGTTGCTGGATGGTTGTCGGAAGGCGGATTTCATTTCGCGACGACTCTTGGCGTATTACGGCAGGTACGAACGGATAATTTTCATCTTCGTTGATGTATTTAATCAAGCTTTTTTCTAGCGATGTGTAGTTATCAAAAGGGGTTCCGAACTTTTGATGTCATTTTTGGGTTCTTCGGCGGTTTCGTTTTTTCAAATATTTTTGGATTTTGACATTCGTTAGGTCATTTTTGTTTATATCGCACTGGATACTTATCTCTCGGCTATTAATCCTTGTAAGCGCTACACCGATTTTGTCCATCTGAAAATTTAGTTACGATGGTTTTCGGTCGTTTTCTTGAGTTTTTTTGTCCATAAAGACGGACGTCTGTCATGCTAAGATTTATGTTGAACGTGTATGTTGCGTTGTCGGTTTCGGGTGTTTCCGATTCTATATATTTGTTACAATCCTGAATATTGAAAACTCCTCTTTTCGCTTCGGTTTGTGGATGTTTTAAAACATAGGTACTCTCTCTAATTTTCTTATCTATTATGAGGGACCTTTGTATACTTCAAGAAATTTTTTGGTTATTTTGTCATCTTTATCAGAGTTCCGTATTGGTTTTATTATAACTTTTGACTCTATCTGAAGATTTCTAAGGTTATGATTGTCATTAAAGGTTTTAGCGCGTACTGTACCTTTTTTATCTATTCGTTTACTAGTTTTAATTTTCGATTATAAGGTATATCTTCCTGTCGTTTGAGAAGGTCTAACCATTTTTTCCACACGCGCAGAGGAATTTTCTTTAAATGGATTTCTATGAAGTAAAATCGGTTGTGCTATGATGAACTTTATTGCAAAAACACTGCAAAAAGGTACTTAATTTAAGTCGAAAATTTGACCTAATGTATTGAAAGGACGCTTACGTTGGGAAGTAAAAAGTTTTGTAACAATGTAATTATTTTAATTGGTTTAATAATACAAATATTGGCTGACAACTGGAACTGAATTTGCTTCAGCACTTTTTTAACTCTGTGAAACCAAAATTCCACGAATTATGGAAACATATTATCATAGCCGACACTGACCAACGCGCCATGGAGTTTTGGAGTAGGATGCGACTAGAATAAATGGCCACGAGACATATAGTAGCGCAAGCGTTCTATAACGTCATGCAAGGTAACACGGACCTGAAGTCCAGGAAGGTATATTCCTTTATTTTAGGTAACGAAAGACTTACAGGTTATTTCAGGTTACCTTCAACTTACTTTCAAAACTAAATATTAAAATTTCGGAGCATACTTTACTTTATTCCAGTATAAAAATGCTGATTTCTTATTTAAGATAAATTAGTGCTTTATTCAAGATAGCTTGCACATTAAAATTCAGGCACTTGCTTAATTTAAGTCATATCTGAAATTAAGTCGAATATAAATTTAAGTATTTATCTTTACTGTGTAAGTTTCAAGTTTTTTATCTATAATCCCCAAGAATTGTGGTTATTGTCGAGAACCGATCTGAAGAAACGCGATAGTTCGCGGTGGATTCTTTCGACGATATTTGATTGAGGGTGTCGGACCGCGCTAAACATTGGTTGTACGCCTAATTTTTCCAGAGTTGTAGACCAGTCTGTCGATGTGAATTGGGTACCTTGCTCACTGATATTTTTCTTGGTTTTCCGTAATTTGGAAAGCAATCTTTTGCAAGGCGTTTAAGCGCGGCGCGTGTGGTGCATTTTTGTAATGGATATAGTCGAACGAACTTGTTAAAAATATCTATTATTGAAACGTTATATTTAAATCCTCATTAGGAGCTGAGGCTACTATTGTTTTCATTTCTGAGTAGTTTGTCATATTAGCTACTTTGTTTCACTGACAAGTGTGGCAACTTGATAATCTTTTTGTTGTTCTGAAGCGATGTTTTTTATTAAGTTTCGAAGTTCCGGGAAGTTTCTACTTCAAACATCAGCAGATACCCTAACAAAGCGACATGCTTTGAGAAATGTCAGGGCTTCGTGGTCTGTTTTGATTATGATTTTGGTGCCAAGTACATAGGTTCGAAACTTGATGTGGGCGCAAACCAGGACAAGCAATTCTTGTTCAGTTGTGAAGTAGTTAAGCTCTGGCCCTTTTAATGTATGACTTTTGCAGGTTATGATGTATTCATACCCTAGTTAGTCTTTTTGGGCAAGAATTGCCCTTAGAACGTGCCTACTCAGTCCGCATATAAATAGTAAAGACGTGAAATGTCAGGATAAGTTATGAGAATCGAGTCGCAAAAGAGTACTTTTGCTTTTTGAAAAGCATTTTCATGGTGCTCGTTCCAATTCCAAGGAACATTTTTTTTAGCCGTTCATGAAGTGAAACAATTGTTTCCGCGTTAGAGCTCGAAAATTCAGTATGAAAAATTATAAACCCGAGAAAATCGCGAAATTCATTTTGGTTCACGTATTTGTGACTATATGACCTAAGAACTTCACCTGATCTCTAAAAAAGGAGAACTTGGAAAAATTCAGAGTGAGATTTGCTTCTCTAAAGCTCGTGAAAAGTGTTTCCAGGTGTTCGAAATATTGATCAATGTCTTTTGATTTACATACTGAATCATCAACAAAAGTGATCAGGTATTTGCCAGAAATTCATAGTCATATCAAGAGATGACATGCCCTTAGCACTTAAGAGTTTCTGAAATAGAACCTTCGTAAGTTCTGTGCCTTTGTAATCCCCTGTTAGAGATTCATTTAATTTATGCGCATCAGGGCATATGTGGACTGATCCGTCCTTCTTTATTACCGTAACGATTGGATTTATGTAGTTACTTTGTGAGTGTCTCATTATTCCGAGTTGAATCATGCGTGAGATTTCTCTAGCGACCTATTCTCTATGTGCCATTGGAACTGGATAAGAGTGATAAAGATAAGGTTTTATGTACCAATTTTAATTCATGCTCATACAAGCTACTTTGACTCGGTCTACGAGCGAAAACAACACGAAAGAAAGTAATTAATTTTAAAAACTTCGTTTTTTGTTCGGTATCTAATTCTGCGCATGTTTCAACGCAACATGTAATTTTCTCGTCAGTAAGAAATAACTGTTCATGTATTGAATCATATGTTTGTATATCATTTGCAGGCGCAGTTATATTTTCCTCTTCTTTTCGAAAAGAGTGAGTCTTTTTCTATAATTTACAAGTCTTAATTTCATCTTGACTTTTATCAGGTTCGATTTGCAGCCTCATAGTTAATTTATTTTTATCATTACACAAGTTTAAAGTGTTAAACTGAATCGATTTTTCTCTGTACCGTTTTTTAAGAGTGTCTATTCCAAAAATGGATGTTTTACTCAAATTTGGAACTACCAAAAAATAGTGAAAAATTTCCATATTGTTTAATTTTATTCACAGAAAAGTTTTGATTTTTAGTTTTGTAGCCTTTTTTCCTGCGGCACCTATTAAATTGTTACCAGTAATTTGTACAGTGGGGTATTTTAAAATTCTATTTCATGTTGTTTAAAGAAATCGTTGGATATACAGTACATTTCGCTGCCTGTGTCGATTAACGCGTCAATATTCAAATTCTCGACTGTACAATTTATTATTAGACATTTTAATTTGTTTTTGACTTCTGAAGTTGTGCCTTCTTCGAGAAGTTCTTCGCGTATGTTATTAAATTCGGTGTTTTTATTTGTATTTGCCTTTGTGCTATTAATGTTAATGTTCTGGTGATCTACAAATTTATCCTCCGCCTTTTGTTCATTTTCATCCATAACGGATTCGAGGAAACGAACATCTCTGTTTTCGGAGTATGAAATCTCATAAGGCTTGTTCGTGCTTTGAGATTTTTAACCACCTTTGGATTCGGCTTTGTTTTTATTTTTATCATAACGGCGATAAATACCGTTTTGCAAATTTCCGCGAGGGAGTTTATCCGAAAAATCTTCCTCAGTTTTCCACTCTCGATCGAGAGTATGCGCGTTTGAATTTCCGTGAGTGGCATGGTTGCGCGCGGTGCCTTCTTCCGCCGATCTACCCAATTCTAGGCCTGTTGGTTCTGGCACACCTTTCAATCCGCCGTTACGATTTCCTACTAGGTTTTCTGGTTGGCTCTGGTTCGAAATCCGAACACAGTAACAATTGTCACCTTTCGGCTTTTCGCAACTGGTGAGGCTATTCTGTGTGTCCTGTGCACTGTAATCTTCGCCTGTCAGCCTTGAGTGGCTCGCTTTTTCAGTCAAGACATGGTTTCAGCGGATTAAAAGATTGACCGATACGTATCGCGTAATAATCCTTTCGGTTTAAACCGCTTGCTCGATCGAAAGTTTGGAAAGGATCTAAGAGATCGTAATAATTTTCTACCTTGCTCATGAAAATGGCATTTTGAACCTCCTCGGTAAAATATCTGAAGAATTGCTGAACTACATCCGATTCAGAAGGTGAGGGGATTAAATCTCTAGCATTTTAGATCATTTTTATCGCGTGTTCAACCATGGTCGAATTTCCTCGATCGTAGTGGAATCCGTATTCCAAAAAATGCTCAATTTTTCTGCGAATATTTTCGTTCCAGAAGCGTTCAATGAACTTTTTTTAATGATTCGAAATAATCCCCTACCTCTTCTACTAAACTCCACCATTCTTGAGCCATTCCCGTTAGACTTGCATACAACAGATTTTGAAAATCGAATTCAAAATCTGTAGCCCTTATGTATCTTTCTAACTCTCTTGAATATCTCATCAGACGTTCATGTGATTTTCTCGATAATTTAGGTAGTGGCAGATTTTTTAACCAGTTAGGTTTATACGAAGTTATATTTTGGTTTCGATTAATACGTTCGTTAAGTTTTTCGTGATTTTTTTTAAGATCTACGGTGCGATTTTCGTGTATCATCTTCGCAGGTATCAAAGAGGCATGATTTGCCATTATCTGAGCTGTTTCACGTGACCGTTTATTGAACGGTTATCTATGTCGTCTATCTGTTTAGATAGATATGTTTCCTGATTTATGCACGCTGCTTCCTGATTAGTTACGAGTTTGCGAATATTTTCATCTTATTTTTTACAGTCATTGCGGATTTTTTATCGGTAGTTAGTTCAATTTCGTTTATTTTTGTTCTGAGCTCATTTGCGTCTTTTAAAGATTCTTCAATCACGAATTTTAGACTAGTTAATTCTTCGGCATTTAATCTTTTTCTTGATCCCATTAGACTTGTTTGTTTTCTATGAGTTTTTTGAAAAGATGAATAATGGTTTCGCGAGGTTGCAGTTAGATCTAATACACTTGCACTCAGTCCTCTAGATTTTCTTTCATTAATTTCCAATGCTTTTATTAAAATCGATCTTTGTTCTGGAATTAATCTATCATTATTGGGATCAAGCAAAAATTCATTCGTTGGGTGGTTCAGAGGCGAGCTAACAGCTCGATGGTTTAGACTCGTGTTTGACCCTAAATTTGACATTTTAGAGAAAATTGATAAATTTAATTTGTGATAAACTAAAGAAGAAAAATGGAATCAAAATATTCCTCAACACTTATCCATCACCTTGTTTAAAATCTAAATTCCAACAATCAGTGCAAATATATAGAAACAATTTTCATGCTTTTCACCAATAAGCAAGAACAATTTAGTTGGAGTAATAAATTTTAAAAAATTTTTTGCTCACCTGGACGTTTAACAAATTCACTCACTAATCAAAAAGCAAGAAAAAATCAAAATAAAATTGATCCAATTTCAAACACTCCAAAAGAAAAGGAGAATTTTAAATTAATAAATTATTTTCCTTGAAATTGATGTTAGGTTTTATTTCGAATATTCACCAATATCTGAACATGTTGAACACGTGTTCTCTCGATAAGATTTCGATTTTAAACAATTATTCAACTATTTAAATTGTGAATTATTTCAAGTGACTGCTAAAGTCATATGAAATTTAGCATAAGATTCTTTATTACATAAAAAACATGGTTTTTACTCCACAAACCTATGTTAACCTATTTATACACTTGGTAATTAAACCCTGCGCTAAATGCGTTTTTTAAACTAGCAATCGCTTCTTTGGTAACTCGGTGTGAAACATACAACTTTTCTTTATTATTCGTGAGTATCAACACTCAATCCTTAGAAATCTACAAAATGAAATCTCTTAGTTCTAAAGGTAGCTCGATGCTAAGTAAAAAAGTATTCTTAATGAACAATATAAAATCATATCATCTCTCTAAAAATTACTGGCTTTTATTTTTACTTGAGTTTCCTAATCATTTTATACAATTCATTTTAATTAATTTCTAAATGGAGTTCTCACTCTAAGCTAATTATTCCTTTGTACGGATTTTATTAACAAAACTTAGATGCTCATTGCATTTAAACAATTATATAATATGCAAACGCTTATTAGTGCTAGATAAGGTCAAGAACGACATTGCCACAAAAGGCTAATTAGGTTCTAAAATGATTTCCTTCTAAAGAGGTGAGATTAGGGATACCGTTTATTCATTAAGTAATCCTCCTCCGTAAGGGGTATTACGCGCTTGCACTTAAATAAGTTGAGGCTTGAGTCAATAGGCGCTTGGACCGCAGGTAGTCTGCTAAGATTTTCGTAGAATTTAGGAGCTATGTCGACACAATAACAAGCATTCCTGAACCAACCCTAACAATAGTCTCTCAAGGACGACTGATAAGCTGTACATTTTAATGTTCTATCTTACTGTGCGAGTATCACGGTGAATCCTGACGTTGCACGAAAATATTAACAAAAAATCACAAAAAGTTACAATCAAGAATTTAATTTCACTACTCAGTCCGTTGATGGATGTGGTGACTCTTCCGTCGCCTTTGCTTAGTCTCGGTGCCAACCCATTACATTTTGGGTGTTCGGCCTTTACTTACATAAAACACAGTACGTTGGTTCGGATAACCCAAGTTACAAGTAATGGTTATCGCATTACAATAAAATTATTACTTAGTTTACCCCCTTAGCCTAGATTCGGATCCTGACTAGGCGGATCGTTTCTTAAATCTGTATTTGTGGGTGGTTAGATTTTCGCGTTCGGAGGTGAAGTACGGCTTCGGCGAGACTCCGGAAAGTTGTTTTTACATCTTTTCGTTATTGTTTTATAAATTTTGTTACAACTCCCCCGGGCCTAGCCGAAGCCTACTCTGGCTTTATTTTCTCGCGTTGTGGTCGTCCTTCAGTCACCCCGCCAGCGCCCTCTGCCCGTACTCCAGCGTCATCCAATACACAAACATTACAAATTTCAAGGTCAATTCCAAAATAAGATTTACTAACCTAACTGTGGGTCCTCTCTTAGGATTTACCCGCTTTGCGTGACTCTGGCTTTCTGCGATCTAGAGGACTACCTTTACAACCTAGACCATCTGTTACATCAAGGTTCCTGTCTACGGCAAAGCTACTTAACTTATTTCTGGGTATTCTTAAATAACCGGACATGAAATTTTCAATGCTTTCGTTTGTGTTTATTTTCGGTAAACGGCCCGACAAATGCTCTTATTATCGCTAGATTGCATACAAAAAAGCTTGTTTATCTTATTTGGCGAGAATGACGAAACAGAAGTCTACGGTCTGTTTATCTCTACCATACCCTGGTAATTTACCTTTTGACGGTCGAACGTATGTTCGTGGTGCAAAGAGACTAGATCTTGAAGCTCCTTTAGTTTATCCATTCTTTGGCTTCATTCCTTGTGGACTGGTGGGGGCAATTCAGTTGGTTCCTTAACCTTTTGGAGCAGGCTATTGTACAGCTTTAGTTTCGTACCCAAATTCAAATATGACGGACTGACACCCGTGGTGCTATGCACGGCCGTATTATAGGCTAACCGAAAATCTTTAAGGTACACTTCCCATTTCTGATGGTCTTGGGCTACAAACACTGAGATAATTGTTTTGAGGACTTGATTAACTTGCTTCACAGGGTCCGCTTGCGGATGATACACCGGAGTAAACGAGTGCCGGATTCCATACGTCTCTGTCAACCCTTGGAACCCTTGGTTGACGTATTCTATTCCTATGGTAGTGGCTACTTCCTCCTTGTACATTCGAGAAAGAGAATCAGGCACACAGTGCAGAGCTCCTTTCCGGTGTACGACCTCAAAATCGTATTCGAGGAGGTCAAGTGCCCATCGCGCCAATCGGCCTGTTTGCATTGTGAAGGATGTGTTACCATCGCAACGAACTGTGGTCGGTGATCACTCTGAAGTGGAAACCCTCTAGATAGTGCCGGCATTTCCTAACCGCCCAGATCACTGTTAAACACTCCTTTTTCGTCCGACATCGACCTACTGGCGAAGGCTATTATACTCTCAACGCCATCTTGCATCTGTATCAAGACTGCTCTTAAACCAAAATCGCTCGCGTCGGTCTGGAGCATAAATGGGACTTCGAAATCCGGACAAGTCAAAATCGGTGCCGTCGCGATTTGTTTTTTCAGCTTAGCCAACGCGCTCTCCTGTTCGGTGCTCCATTCCCAAGGGACGTTGGTTAGAAGCAGTTTTTTTAGTGGTTCCGCGTCAGTCGCAAAGTCGGATATAAAACGACGGTACCATGATGACATACCCAAGAACCATCTGAGTTGTTTAATTGTTCTTGGGACTGGATACGAGAATAGGGGCTCGACTTTGTCCGGATCAACCTGAAAATCCTTCTGATTAACGAGGAACCCCAGATAACGCACGGCTAGTCTCCCGAATTCACACTTCTTTGGGTTTATCGTGAGTCCGGCGCTCTGTAAGCGGTCTATGACTCGAGCCACCCATTCCAGATGATCCTTAAACGTCTCATTAACAATCACTATGACATCGAGATACGCATAGATGTTAGGTTCCATGTCTCGCCCTATGAGGGAGTCTACCAGTCGCTGGAATGTTGCAGCGGCTCCTGACAGTCCAAAGGGCATTGAGCCTACGGTAGTCCACGCAAATCCTATATGTTTCCTTTGGATTTTGGGCCATTACTACGAGATTAAACCATCCGCTTTTCGATGGCTCAACAATACTTTCGGCTAACATTCAGTTCACTTCATCTTGCATATTCTTCAACACCTTCGGGGACACTCGATAATGTCTGTGTATTATCGGTATTACCCGAGCTTCGAGAAATACGTTTCACTTGTTTGTCCTGCTAGCAGGTCGACTGGTTCCTTTTAATTCGAGCAAATGAGAGACGGATACAAAAATAGATTGACGGAAGTGAGAGAGAATTTTACTAAGCGTTAGACTCTTTAATTCTGAAGCCACAATGAATAAAAGTAGGTTACAATTTCGGCTCTATTCATTTAGCTATACTATTTCTTTCTGCAATTGAATAAGCTTAACCTAAAAACATTCCCATGCCCAGTTGCACCGGGTAATATAAAATTAGTGTGACATACTGCCAAAAAAAATAACCATTTGATTTTCCAACCCCCCAAAAAATTAATATGAGAAATTACTCCTTTCCAAGACAGAAACAACAGAGGAATTCTTTGCTGGGAACCCTCACATTACAAAATGGTCGCCCGAGACTCCCGCGTTACCACTCACACCGGCTGGCGTTCATTGTCGAGTGTCCACATCAACGGTTCTCTTGGAAGACGCCCGTCTCAACTAGGCTACAGTCGGGTTTTGAGTCGAGCGTATTGCAACTGCCAGGTGTCGGGAGTGTCTCGGACTTCGACCTTACTTTGCGGCGTCGAGGTCACAACCGCGCGGAAAGCACAGAACACACCGCGTGGAGGTCGGTCACCAAGGCTGAGGAACACTCGCGGGAAAAACGGCAAAAGATCACCACTCACCTTGTAGACAACTTGGCAATTCCTCTTTCGTCTTATCGTCCATCCTGTTATCCGATTATTTCCAATCCTTCCTTAAATTTTCACCTCGGTGTCACGGTGACTAAACTCTCCGTCGAGTCAGAAACCAAAAGTGACAGTTTTTAGTCTGCTGTTCCTCACTTCCGTTTGTTTTCCCTCGAGCTTCCGTGTTTTGTGTCCGACTCGCTGATTGGTTCGCCGCACATGCTACGGTAACTCCCATTGGTCCTCAGAAGGCTAGTCCAACGTTGCCGCATTCTGGCCTTAGGGAACCTAGCCGCCTCCTGGCAGTAGGTAATATGGCTGCCTCCTCACCCTTGCCGGTGCCTCGTCGCCTCAAAACGTCGCCACCACGTGACAACCTAGATCCACACCGTGCTACTGCAGGGTTGGTCCGGTCTGATACGCAGGGGTTGCCCTAGTACTACTGCTCGCCGCTGGTGGTGGCGCTGGTGCATCGTGTTGACGGTGTCTGATCGGTGGTGGCAGTACCCCCCCCCCCTTTGGCCTGTGAATATGGCCGCCGTGGAATTGTTGGCCAGGCGGTGCTGCCGCCCGTGGCTACACATGAAGTCTGCGTGTCACGAGTTCGCCCTGTTGATTTCCGTGTATGTCAACTCCCCCTGTCGTCTGCCCTAGTGTTGACAAGCTGTCAGTTCCTCGTGTGTCCATCCTAACTAATGGCTTTTTATTTTTAAAGTGCTGGTATTCTTGTCCAGGAGTCCGTCGAGTGTTGATCTTTTGCCGTTTTTCCCGCGAGTGTTCCTCAGCCTTAGTGACCGACCTCCACGCGGTGTGTTCGGTGCTATCCGCGTGGTTGTGCCTCGAAGCTGCGAAGTAAGGTCTCAGGCGACCATTTTGTAATGTGAGGGTTCCCAGCAAAGAATTCCTCTGTTGTTTCTGTCTTGGAAAGGAGTAATTTCTCATATTAATTTCTTCGGGGGTTGGAAAATCAAGAAGTTATTTTTTTGGTAGTATGTCACACTAATTTTATATTACCCGGTGCAACTGGGCATGGGATTGTTTTGAGGTGAAGCTTGTTCAATTGTAGTGAGTATGGCTAAATAAATAGAACCTAAATTGTAACCTACTTTTATTCATTGTTGCTTGAGAATTAAAGAGTCTAACGCTTAGTACATTTCTCTCTCGCTCCCGTAAACCTATTTTTGTATCCGTCTATCTTGTGCTCGAATTAAAAGGAGCTAGTCGACCTGCTAATAGGAAAAAAAGTGAAACGGATTTGACGAGGCTCGGGTAGGTGTCAACCTACCTGGCGCCTTCAAAAAATTAAACGAGCTTCGGAGGTTGTAGAGGACTGTCACTTTGTAGCACGAGCTGCGAATTGAAAGAGAAGACGGGAGCTAAGCGTAGCTTGCAAGACAGAGACGACAAAAGGGGACTGTAGCATATTTTTCTGTTTTTGATGAATGCTTTTAGTGATTTTTCCCGTAGTTTCCTGGCTCTTGCTTAAAGAAACATAGCATTTATTAATCAAATTAGTGGTTAAACAATCCATACCACCGCCCTCCCCCTCCCCGCCACCTGAGATAGAGTTTTTCGGAAAATGAATCAGGTAATTAACGGTATATAAGTAATATGCCCGAAAAATTGTACATAAAAGAATAAAAAGAATTTACGTAGGTTCTTGGGCAATTTTCCGGTAATATTTAGAATTTAAAATTATTTTTGAGATTTCCGACAAATGAAATAAAAAAATAGAATTTGATTAGTGTTTTCGAAACTTTTCGGAGGTGAAAGAATTTAAATTATTACGATAGGCTTTTGGAGAATTCGGAATTTTTGGGAAAAATTAAGAAAGATTTTAAGTGTATAGAAAACTTCTGGGATTTTCACGTAATCGTCGGTATACAATTAGCAAAGAGCAGTGGATTACTACAACTCAGGGGGAGGGAAGTAACGCGAGAGGACAATCAGGAGGACCTTGATTTACCGGAAAACCCGGAATTCAGCGAAACGCCGGATACAGTAGGGGCTATGTCGGAAAGGACAGTCGAGGGACATGATAGGCAATCTAGGGCCAATCTCGGCACAGTAATGGCGCAGTAACCAGGTTCGGCAAATGACCTAACTGGGGAGGTCTTGCGAGCCATTTTAAGGAAACTTAGTTTAAACATGAACGGAGTAGATGAGGTCGTGGGCGAGCATATGGGGAGGTATTTCGCGCGTCAGCGGGGTAATCAGCCGGTACCCTGGTATCCGTAGGACGAGGTTCCAGAAGAGCCGATAGCATCGAACCAAAGGACAGATGAGACGGCGCGAGGTCCCCCGCAAGTTATAAAGTAGCGAATCGGGTTCCACCAACCGTTCACCATGTTGGAATGCACCCCCCATGGGCATCGAAATTAGCCAGGGATGGGTGGAGACCAGACTTTAATAGGTAGGTTATCACCAACCTACACCCCTGTTGGGCCCGGACCTTAGAATCAGTGGGTTACCGGTACCCGTTCCTGGTACCCCCTTAGCCTAGATTCGGATCCTGACTAGACGGATCGTTTCTTAAATCTGTATTTGTATCTTCATTGCATCCTCATCACGTATATCATGCTTCGGTTGCTTAGTTGTCTTTTTTCTCCATCCCCGACCTAAGTTAATTTTTGAGATTACAAGGTAATGATCAGAATTGTAATCAGGACCCCTCATGACTCTTGTATCTTTGACTAACTCTCTTAGTCTTTCATCCGCAACAACAAAGTCAATTATACTGCGGCTATTTCCTTTAGACCAGGTGTACATGTGGATCATTTTATGCCTAAACCAAGTATTTGTAATAAACAGACCCCTTTCTAAGCATATACCAACTAATTTATGTCCGTTATGATTTGTTCTTGGATTCCCAAAATTACCTAATACGTCTTTTTGTATCCTGATTTTGGATGCCCACCCAACCGTTCATGTCTCCTAGTAGAATTACTCTTTCCCCATGTTCGCAAATGTTTATTGTGTCATTTAAAGTGTCGAAGAAGGCGTCTTTTACTTCTCTAGGATCACTATCAACCGGCGCATAGCATGCTATGATAAATAGTCTTCTGATTCCTACTTTCATTCTAGCCCACAGCAGTCTGGGAGACACGAAACCATGGTCTCCAAGATGCTGCTTTGCACTTTCATTCAAAATCAGACCTACTCCTTGTTTACCATGTGATTCACAGTCTACTCCTGACCTAAATTTCAAATCCGCCTTTCAACACGCCGTTTTTTATGTCTTTGGTTTCGCATCCCTTTTTCTTTGTTTCAGACACACATAAAATGTCTAGTTTCTTCACGTCCATAGTTTCACGCAATTCTTTTACCTTTAGATCATTTACTCCCCTAGCATTCCAAACACCCAGTCTCGTTTCGTCACCTGAAACATGACCTTTAGATTTTCCGTGTGCATGCTTTTGTCATTAAAAGTTCCAGTCCCTTCCGAGGCTATTTTGTAGTTTGTATTATTCATTGTTTAGATTATACGCCCAACTAACACCTTTATGCAATAAGTTTATTTTCTGAGTCGAAATCATGTCAAAGTTAAGTATCAAATCGTCATATGGTGGAGATTGTAGTTCTAACGTCAGTTCCACCAAAAACTTCAGTTAATAAGGGAGGGTTGGGAGAAGGGGGAAGTAGAACTGGAACTGAGAGAGTCGTCTTGGGTTTGTGTTTTTGTTTTCATGCTGAGAAGGTCACCAGCCTTCAGCAGCGTTGTGATATATGGAAGTTAGTATCCGGCCGTCTTCTC
>NC_046665.1:21412091-21451847 GCF_010883055.1 Belonocnema kinseyi | reverse complement strand
ATTGCAAAATAGTAGAGAAGAAGCCATTATACAGGGGTATTTTCATATTTCGCACCTTTATAGTTGCATTCGGATCGGCCGTTTAGTCAAGTCCGTGCATCTTCGTCCACTTTTTTCTGTGCCAATAATATTATGGAATGTCTGTTGAGTGACAAATACTATAAAATAGTAATAATATTCTGCGCTTCCAGTGGACGAAGAGTGAATTGTGTTTACCGCTTATTTAGGGCATAAAAACAGGTACGTTATGAATAGACAGGATATGTTTTAAATAAAGTGAATAAAATATTACATGCGTAAACTTTAAATTAACATTACCTACATTTACTTACAGCGATTAGGGCAAACAGGTGAATCTAAACATAATCTCGATATAATGACAGATCGGCCCTGCATGTTTATTATATTTTCGCTTGATTATTCTGTGCCAAAGAAATGTTTTGTGGTTTTGTATATTTATTACTGACAGTGTCTGCAGTAATAATTTATATAATAGTTACTTATTAAAAATTTAACAACCATTACTTATTAATCATTTTAATAAGTTAAACATTATTTCAGAATTTAAAATTTGATTACCATTGTTTTTTACATAGATTGATCGTAGGAGAAATACACATCAGGAAATGCAGATGGAATTAGTGCATTTTGGCTTGGTGTATTTCAATAAACTTTGTTGAAAAATCTTTATCTCTGGACCTTATCCCAAGCCTGACGATTGATCAGTTTAAAATTAATAATCTGAGTCATTTTGATGGTATAGACGCATGAAAAAGATATCTCGAAGAAATCTAACTTACCCGGAGTTTAATTGATACAATTTTTAGGGATGTTTTTATTTTAGAAAATGTTTTCTCTGGACGTCAATTCAAAATTTGGTTTGATCAACCAATAAAATAAATTGAACACTTGTTGGTGATAGGATTGTACCAGTAATAAATCTAGCAGAGAAATTTTAGACCGATATTTACACTCAAATTTTTTTTTAATCATTCTATTTTCGAACTTGCTGTATCTGGATCTGATTTCGAAATTGGCATTTGATCAGCACCTAAAATCAATTTTAAGTAATTTTGAGGGTATCGGTGTATCAAAAAAGTAAATTCATACATTATTGGTATCTTATCAGAAAATAATAATGTTTGAGTGTAATTCAAAGCTACTCGAAATTTTATTTTAATGTAATTGTTTGAGGCCTCATTCAACTTTAAATTATGCTGATAGAAGTGAAGACACCAATTCTGTAAATTTTATTTCAGATTTTATCTTTTCCATTGGAGGTCGTCCTATATTAATTATCGATTGATCAAACGAAATTTCGAGATGACGCCCAGAGAAAGTGTTTTCTAACATAAAAAAACACACTAATGACTTTACTAATTGAAATTCGGCAAGTTAAATTGCCTCAAGATATCTTTCTGATACACATATAACATTAAATTGACTCAGAAGTAATTTTAGGGGCTGATCAAATGCCAGTTTGCAAACCATATCGAGAGAAAGCAATTTCGAAAATACAATAATTCAAACAAGAAGTTGGTCCAGAGAAAACATTATCTAAAATAAAAATAATACATAAAAAGTTTATTAATTAAAATTTCGGCTTGTTAAATTGCTTCGAGATTTTTTTTGATACACAGATACCATCAAAATTACTTAAAATTGATTTTAGGTGCTGATCAAATGCCAATTTCGAAATCAGATCCAAATATAGCAAGTTCGAAAATAGAATAATTTAAAAAAAATTGGAATGTAAATATCGGCCTAAAATTTCTCTTCTAGTTTTATTACTGGTACAATCCTATCACCAACAAGAGTTTAATTTATTTTATTGGTTGTTCAAACCAAATTTTGACATGAGGTCCAGAGAAAACATTTTCCAAAATAAAAAAAGTCCCTATAAATTATATCTGTGTAAAAAACAATGGTAATCAAATTTTTAATTCAGAAATAATGTGTAACTTATTAAAATGATTAATAAGTAATGATTATTTAAATTATTACCGCCGACACTGTCAGTGATAAACATACAAAACCACAAAACATTTATTTGGCAACGAATAATAAGTCGAAAGTATAATAAACATGCCGGGCAGATCTGTCATTATTTCGAGGTTATGTTCAGATTCACCTGTTTGCCCTAATCGTTGTAAGTAAATGTAGGTAATGTCAATTTAAATTTTACGCATGTAATATTTCGTTCACTTTATTTAAAACATATCCTGTCTATTCATCACATACCTGTTTTTATGCCGTAAATAAGCGGTAAACACAATTCACTCTTCGCCCACTGGAAGCGCAGAATATTATTACTATTTTATAGTATTTGTCACTCAGCAGACATTCCATAATGTTATTGGCACAGAAAAAAATTGACGTTTACTTCTCAGTTCACATGCCTCATTTCATTATTAATTAAACACTTTTATTATTTGTAATTACTATGTAAAAGAACCTATATTGTTTTGACACTTATATCCATTTGAAGTTTCGAACGCAGCCATGGAAACTATGATAAACTTGATCCGAAGATGCACGGACTTGACTGAATGGCCGATCCGAATGCAACTTTAAAGGGGCGAAATATGAAAATACCCCTGTATAATAGCTTCTCACCTGCTATGGGCAAAGGAGCGTTTCTCTACAAAGCAGCGGAGGAGGCTGCTGAAACACTCGGACTTAACTTCAGTATTAGGGTTGAGCAAATTGCATCAAATCTTATCTATCTAGAGTACTCACTCCTGAAAGCCCGGATTAAGAAAGCACAAGAGAAAAACTTTCGTGAACAGCTCCTCGATAAGAGGACGTATGGTATCTTCCACAAAAATGTGAAGGATCCGTCAATGTCTTGTGAGCTAACGTTTGCTTTCCTTAAATCGCCCGGATTGAAGTCTAGTACGGAGGGTTTCATTTTGGCATGCCAAGACGGTTTCATTTCCACCTTAACATACCGTCGCCACATTTTGAGCCAAGACATTCCTGATAATAGCTGCAGGGCGTGTCATGCACACCCCGAGCATTTAGCTCACATACTATCTAGTTGTCCAACTCACGCGGGAACGATCTACATTCAAAGGCACAATGCGGCACTAAGCGTGCTTCATTACCATCTCTGTCACTCTTACGGCATTAACCTTAATATCGCTCCTCTAAATGCTCCTAGGGAAATCGAGTCAATTTTCGAGAATGGGAAGTGCCGCATTTACTGGAACTTTATATTCTCGCCAATTTTTTATGTTGCTCACTCGAGGCCTGACATGGTTCTTCTTGACTTCGAGAAGCGAACCATGTTCGTAATCGAATTTTCGGCACCAGCTGACAAAAACATCATAGCCAAGGAGAATGAAAAGAAAGAGAGGTATCGATACCTTATAAGGGAGTTGCAACGATTGTACCCGCAATATTCTGTTAAACTAATCGTCCTTATCATCGGCGCTCTTGGAGGTGCCAAGCTTTCACTCGCTAATGGTCTAAAAAGCATCCCTGCGTGTCAACAATATGCTAAAACACTTGCAGGAAAAATGCAGAACGCGGTAGTCCTTGGATCGCTCCGTGTTCTTAGGGGGCACGAGGCTTTTGTTGGATCGTCATACTGATTCCGTTACAGACTGTAACCACCTATATCACGGTCGTGGGGCGCTCTGGCCAATCACAGGAATCGTAGAGAGTATACATAAGTACAGCATAAACTGATACCTCAGTTTCAGGTCAGCCCTGAAGTAGTGAACTGCATTTTTCACAAAACGTCGGCAAAATTCGTAGTTTTTTACGCGAGTGAAACCCGAAATATCTCTTGTCATCAAAATGAATCATCGTGAAAGCATTAAATCTATTATTTGAAAAAATTGGTCGAAAATTTTTTAAAAAAGCTCTAACATTTGGAATTTTTATCAAAAATTGCTGGTTTACAAACTAGGTCTTTCTTTTTTGGTCCCTTAAACTGGTTATCAAAGCACATTCCAATCAGACTAGTCTTTCAAAAGTTATCTGGTATACACAAAAGCACAACAACGACGAAGCCGGACAGACAGACAGACACACACGTCAAAACTTGGTTTTCTGATTAAGGGGCTTTAAAACGTCGACATTTGATAAAATCCGCGAAAGTAATTTTTCGCATAAAACGAATACCTTCTCATTAAGCGAATTTAAAGAATATATATTTATATGAATTTCTAATAACAAAAAACTAAATTTCAATATAAATTTGTTATTTTCCAACATTTTTCGCCGCGATGTACTAAAATAATCATTAGAAATTAGATTTCCAGTCTTTGAAATTAAGCTTTAAGCCTTAATCAATTAAGACCGTCTACAGTGGGCCATCATAAAATCCAATTTGTCTAATTTTTGGGTAACTAGCTTCGAATTATACATCATAAATACATGCATCAGATCAAAATAGACTATTCTGCATTTGAATAGTGAGAATCTTTCGCAAATTTATTTTTTTACTCACAGTTCTGACATCATGAAAGAACTCACGAATCCAACAACGTTTTCGAAGGGCCACGTCTTGATGTTAGTGACCCTCAATTTTGCGAAATACTTTGCTAAATGGAGAAAAATGCAGAATAAACTGACATGTCATATACGTGTGTGTTGTAAATATATCAAAGAATAATTTTAATGCTTCCAGGCAAATAAATTATGTTTTTCAAAAATATTACTGTGAAATAAATATCATGCACACATTTTTCGAATCATTTATTTTTATAATCGTAATTTATTTTTCTTTACATATTTGCGAGTCACGGTGTGCCTGAACCAACTTTAAATGGGGGTGACAAGAGAGGTCTTATATTATTTTTGGGTTTCGTTCTTAATTTTTTAAGTGATTTGAAAAAAATTGATTTATTTTCGAAATAAGTTATGTCTAAAGTACGAAGATGATATTTCATATTCTTTTTAATACAAATCTTGTATAATATGTGTATTTTTACATAATTTTTAATGTACTATTATATTCTTGTACACGTACCGGCTTTGTTAAATTATTGGAAAGATTATCATTACTTTCTTTAACCCTCGTCACTTACATGGGATAAGAATTACCTCAACATCAACTCCAGACTCAAATTTGAATTGGATTTTGAGAATTTTTTTATACACCTCAAGATAATTTTCATTAAAAAAAAATAGAAGAATCTAATTTTTATGTATTAAACAGTGTCTGTGAATTTTGTCAACTTGAAACCATGTATACAATCAATATGACAACATTTCAAAAGTCAGCTGGGGTCAATTTGACCCCATGTGAGTAATTTTATAAGTAAAAATTAAGATTTTTGATTTTTCAAGAAAATTTAAAAAGTTGTTATAATAATCTTGTAGGGCATATAGAAACCAAACTTTTTCTTCACTTGCCTTTTTTCATATCGACCATTTTTGGCTTAAAAGGTTCATTTTCGTGTTTTTTGGAATTTTGAAAATACCTTAACTCTGGTAATTTATGGTTTTATGAAAAAAGTCATTAGGATAAATTGTTCAACATTTTTTGAGTACTATAATCACTCGAACAGAAAAATTTTGAAAAAAGTGGTCTCAATAACATTCAAAATGCGCTCACTTTTTTAATTTTATATCCAAAATAACTGGCTAAAAACTTAACCTTGAGTTTACGATACTAAAAGAGTGAACCAGAGGCCAAACTAATAGAATGATTTTTCAAAAGTTATCGTCCTCACAGACAGACAGATAGGCCGACAGACAGACACATTAGTGAAAACCTATTTTTCGGAATCAGGTATCTCAAAACGTGGACATTTGACAAACCCTCTAATACCTTCTCTGATGAAAATGTAAAAATGATTTATTTGTCATGAATAATTTTATGATAGTTCTGTTTTTAGTTTTAATCGTTAAAAAAATAGAATTAAAACATAAAAAATTCAATTTTTGAACACCGCACACGCGATGAAAAAGAAATTAAAAGACAAAAGTTGTGTTAAGAATGTCCCCACGCAGTAGGCAGATTTTTTTACTGCTAATGATGTTTTTCATTATTAAAGCCAGAACTACGCATCCTATCAAAAACTGGTTAATATCAAATCTGTAAATCTTTTTTAAATACACAATTTTTGTTGTGTCATCTTTTAATGTATTTTGCACAGTTTGGCCGAAAAATCTAATTTTTGGATTTTTTATTATTTTGTAGGCTGTCAAAATTTGAATGATTGATTTTTCAAAAAAAAAAATCAAAAAGTTGCAACATTTTTCTTTCATTAACTTTTTTCATATCGTGCGTTATTTGGCATAAAATGTTCATTTTTATGTGTTTTTTGGAATTTTGTAAATGCTATAACTCTGGTAATTTCTGATTTTATGAAAAAAGTAATTGGTATAAATTATTCGACGTTTTGAATACTATAAATGAACGTACAGAGAATTTTTAAATTTCAAAAATAGTGGTCTCAATAATATTCAAAATGTGCCCACATTTAGAATTTTTATCCAAAATGGCTATATAATGAACTTAACCTTTAGTTTAGGACACTAAACGAGTGTACGAAAGGCTACTCTAATAGATTAATTTTTTTTTTAAAGTTATCGTGTTCACGGACATACATACATACATAAATACAGACACATTCGTAAAAACCCGTTTTTCGCATTCAGGGGGTCTCAAAAAGTGGACATTTGACAAAAACTGGGGGGTGGGGGGTGGGGGGTCAAATTTTATAGAAATCTAATACCTTCTCTGATGCGCATGTAATAAAAAACGGCTCTAAGAGTTATTTAAATTTTTCTTGGAAATTTGTTTCTGAAGCATTCTAGAACAAAACTCAAGAATAATACAAGACCTCTCATGTCACCCCCATTTAAAGTTCATTCAGGCTCACCGTGGGGTGATAACCGTCATAGATTATCACGTAGCTGGGTGATGCACTGTTCACGGCAGCGGCGAAAGAAATGAGAATCAGTCAAAGATAAGGCAGTTTTTAATTGGGAAATGAATACAAAAAATGTGAATACAATTTTGAAACGTATTGCGGGTATTTGTAGTTTTGGAGAAATTATCAATGTGGATAATTGTACAATATCCAGAATAGTTGCTAGGCAACTTGCTAAGCATGGACTTTATGAATAAATTTGCAGAAGGCCTAATTTCGAAATTTGATAGTTTTGAAATTTGTTTCTGGGTAACTTGATGAATTTATAATTTATAATCCAGTTATAATTTTAAGCTGGGTAAATTTACAAATCTATGCACAATAATAAATTGGTTTATCTATAAAATGTGAGCGTTTTCAGATGTTATCTGCAAAAAGTATTTCAATATTTTGTAGAAAATTGTATTCACATTTCTTGTTTTTATTTCCTAATTGAAAACTGCCTAATCTTGGCTGATTCTCCTTTCTTCCGCCGCTGCAGTGAACAGTGCATCATCTAGCTGCGTGATGATCTATGATGGTTATGGATCGCTAATATGTAAATAAAAATAAAATACGATAATAAAAATAAATGATTTTAAAAGTGTCTGCATGATATTTATTTGCCAGTAACAGTTTTGAAAACAAATAATTTAATCGCCGGGAAAGAATTAAAAATTATTATTTGACATATTTAAGATACGAAAAAAAAAGTTGTCAAAAAGATTGGAACCCATGGCAGCGTGCTCGCCACCCAGTCTCTTTACAATTGGACCGGCGGAGCTTGATGGAAGTACATGTGTGCGAACCGGTAGAGCTTGGGCATCCTTGGCTAATGTGTGGGACACACATTGGGAGGCGTGTCTAATTATTTCTGATGTACTATCGACTGACGATAGTCTTATCAAAAAGTCAATGTGGAATAAGAGGATTTCCCCTTTGACAATCGTATTTTTGACCCGCGGTCGATAAGGAAGGATGGTCCGATACCGTGCATGGCGCGATGGTGATAGCTAGCCTGGTGGCTGCTTAGTACTACAGTTACAACACACACAGGACATTTCAGTTTATTCCCTTTTTTTCTCCATTTCGCGACGTATGTCGCATAATTTAGGGTCACCCAGGAACAAAGAACCGATTGGGAAATTTGAATCGGTATGATACCTCAGTTAATCCGTATTCTTAAAAGGCGTTGGCGGATCGTCACCAATTGAGTAAAACCGCTACTAAATCAGCGAGTAGCCGTTTTCATTTATACCATTACCGACCATTGAATGTGTTCCGCAGTGAATCAAAATAGTACAATTAAAAATATGCTAAAAAGAATTTTTCTCAATATAATGTACAATATGCACGATATGAAATTAGAGTTTAAATTACGTGTTGTTCCGTTGCTAGATAACTTTTTTTTCACTTCAATCATTCAAGGAGCCTCAGAATTATCACTCCGGCTTAATACTTAGTGTTTTTCGCGAGAAAAATCGTTTTAACAAAGTCTTAACCTGTGCACAATTACGAAATACGCATATGATTGAAGTTACAAAATTTTGTTGACTTATAACCTTATGTAGGGCCGTAGCCCCCTCCCCCCCTCTAAATTCCGCGAATCCTAACATTTTCCTATAGATGTGAAAAAAATCTAAACTATAACTATGTTTTGCCCCCCCCCCCCCCGATCAAAATTTCTAGCTACGATCCTGACCTTATGTAACTAACATTTCAGAAGATAAGGAGGAACTTTCCATGACTGGTACATTTGGCGAGTATTGTTCATCCTGCACGTGTTCTGATCCATCTGAATTGTTGTGGGAATCATTATTGCTCGAATGTTGCTCAGTCGTTCGTGAGATAAGCCTCACATATTCTCCATCTTCAGAATCAGTGTGTGTTGCGGGTACCTGCCGTATTTGATCAATTTCATCTTCAAAATATTGATCTTGACCTTTTGCATTCGAAGCATTTAGAACTGGTTTTAGGTTTTTTCTTTAAATCTGAAATTTTTTCGCTATGCAAATACGCACTCTATCTAGTTGCTCCTCCAATATTTCATCTACTCGCAAAACATCTGACAGGTAATACTTGAAGATTTCTTAAAGAAATTTAGAAATTAATTTGGGACACATATTAATAAAATGAAAATTTATTTGATCAGGCTAACTGCAGAATTCGAAATCCAGGAAAATCAGAGATTTAGAGTAATTCAAAATATGTTTATTAACCAATAATATATACTCAAATAAGTCATGAAAAAAATCGCAGTCTAATTGGAATTACAGTGAACTTCCACTTATATCCCCAGTGACCAATGTCCCCATGCGCCTAGTTCCCCTGCCCCTATACGCACTTATTTCCCCGTTCACAGTTACTTCACCTCCCACCATGGTCCCTTTGCGGGCTATACGGTCACGCCTGTCAGAGTGACTGCAGTGATCATGGGAATGCAGATAACTTTTTCAAGTGTAGAATGTATTTTTTCAGTTATATTTCATTCTTTTGTCGATTGATGACCTTTCAGTGTTCTGAAATACAATCAATTGTCTGCATTTTGAGATGAGAGCACCCGATGTGACACACTAACCTCAAATTTTGGATATTTTATTTCGTGACACTGAAAGATCTCTAATCGACAAAAGAATGGAACACGATTAAGAAAATAATTCTGCACTTGAGAAATATTACTATACAGGTCTTTATAACTTAACTTTGCGTTTAGAAAGTTTCTCCCAAAAATCGTGTACAGTTGCAGTGCAGAGCTATGTAGGTACCAGAGAACATGTAACCTTCGTGGCGACTGGCATTTCCACCTGTCGTAGCATGATATATTTGAAAATTCAAACCTTTATAACTTACTTGTAATTTTAGATTATTTTATCAAAAAAAGTTGTCTGTATTTCTATGTTAAAGATATACGTACAGTAGAAGTCCGATAAGTTTCCAGCTTCAGGGATGTAGGGGCGGAAAATTCCAGGAATTGCGGACTTATCGGATGCCCTTTTAGTATCACGATATTAGGTGCGCGCATGCGTAAATCATGAGCAAAATAGCATACGTAGTGGGAGAACCACAGTGTGCGTGCCGTACGTGTGATGACATTTTAAGGGGAGTGTACACTTATCGGACTTGTACTGTATATGAACAGTTGTAAACAATTGTACTGACCTTCCTGGCACTAGCACTCATTGGTCCATGACCGTGAGGTCATGCTGCAATACTAAATCTGCCACGAAATATTTGAGTCGGTTTTTTATTCTAATATATTAATTTTTATTTGACAAATTTTACTATTTCAAAGAAATAAAAAATTATTCATGCTAATAAATCGTATGCTCACGGACCGCGACTGCTTCAGCTGCGCATGGGCCGAAAAACATTATTATTGATAGTTTATATTTATTGATTTAAAATAGATCCGAGCTTTTTGGCAGATGCGCAGTTTCAAAATTTTCTTACAGTGGGCGCATCGATACAAGGCCGAGGCCGCCAATGAACGTTCCAGGACCAAAATATCCTGACGATTCGCGGTAGAGGTTGGGGCCCCTCCAGAGGGGGACATTCGTGAGCGTATATGCTTAACGGCGGGGGACATAGTTGGAAGTTTACTGTATTTTCTAAATGAGAACATAATTTTGAAAAATATGAAAATAATAAAGAAAAATAAAAATTCAATTGAAACTTTCAATGAATTTGAAATGTGAAATAATTTTTACCATAAATTTAATTTTTTTTGCAAGTATTTTACTCCGATCCTTACTACCATGGAGAATAGACATAAGGAGATCTAACTAGTGGAACTGAAAATGAACACTTTTCTGTTGCTAGAAGTCATAGAAATATAGAAATGGACCGGTAACGCTTTGGGGAGAACGGAAATGGGCTCTAGAGAGAGAGAGAGAAAACATATTAGATGAACCTGCCCTTATCTATTCCCGGACTACGTTAAGTGAATCGGTGGCCCCGGGTATTGCCTGAATATTCTGTATGGTTAATTTAAAAAAAACAATGATAAATAATACTTTAGAAATTTTTAGTTATAATAAAATGAATGTTTAAAAATATTCATGTAAAATAACCTGTCTGAAATCAAGAAGTGTGCAAGGGAAAAATAACTTTATTTTTTAACAAAAATTCCCAGTTTTATAAGCTTATATTTTAAAACTATTAAAAATGAACTTTAATATTTATTTAAAATATTATTAATTAGTTGAAAAATAATCAAAATACTATTTAATTATTCCCACCTTTTCCCACTTGTTCGCTTAAATGCGAACTAAACTAGTAGAGCTCAATAAGAAAATCAAATTATTTTTGGTTATGCAATTTCATTATTTGCGATTAAAAAGTCTGCTTTTTAATTTTTGGTTATCTCTTTATTTTTTTGGTTAAAAGTTTCATCATTTGGTTTAAAATTTAATTATTTTGTTGAATATTCTTCAATTTTGTTCAAAAGTCATTTTTCTTGGTTGAAATTTTGAATTTTTGCTTATAAGTATCTGCGTTGAAATGCACGCTGCAAAGTCTTCAATGCTTTACCACTCTTTCTCTAGGCTAATGCACTTCAGTACACCAGGCATCCATTCTGTTCTCATCTTTTAAAGGGAACCTAGCGATAAAATAACATTAAAATGCAATTGACAATATCTCTATAATATAAAACATAACCATTTGTATTGCATAGATACAATACTTCATATTTTGAGGTTTTGTTTTTGTTGTACCATTTTTTATTTTATTATATTCAATAACTTTACTTACATATGAAAATATATCCCCATATAAACGACTTTACAACGCCCACAAACTACACAGGCTACCACCATTTTTAATATTTATTTACAATAAATCATAATGAAATAAATGAAAAATAAATCATTTCTGAAAATTACAATAAACGTAACATTATTAGGGCAGTCGCGACTTAAAGCACGGTCCTGTTCTGCACCAAACTTCACCCAACTAAAATATTTTCGACCAATCAGCTTTATCTAGAAAGAGATATGTCGAGGCTAGAAGTACGCACACACACATGTGTAGAATCACACTTACGTATAGTTCAAAACTTCCCGATCGTGGCGTGTCAACCGCACTTTAAAAAATATGGCCGCCGATGTGAACGCGAGTCAAGTATAAATAAATAATTATTGAACAATTAATAGTTTCTGAATAAAGGCAAGGATGTTAAAATTAAGAATCGCTGGATAAAAGCGAAAGTTTCCAATAAGTGTGGTTTCAAGTGTATACCGTACAAGACATTCATTAAGTTGTATGTTTATTGTTTTTGTTACGAACGCGTTGAATATCTGTCGCACGCATAGTGTTGGTAAAAGTAATGTGATATTTCATACATATACTACCTACCTCTTCCATGGCCAATAATTTTTTATTCCACAAACATTTCACAAAATCCTGTCTGATTATTAATTATTTATTTGTTCAAGCGACCTGTCAAAACAAAACAATGAAGGCGGCTCGGAAAGTTTTGAACTATACGTGTGATTTTACACATGCATAAGTGAGTACTTCTGGCAACAGAAAAGTGACCGTCTTTGGTGAAGTCCATGCATTACAGATTGTTCTCCTTATATCTATTCTCCATGCTTACTACGATTGCTGCTTTTTCCTGTGACTTTATGCAGTATTTCATAACCAAGTATGGCCACTGCTGAGTTCTTGGCGACCTGTGCGTATGTCTTCATGTTATCGGTACAGATTTTTAAAGTATCATAGCCCATCCATTCTCCTCGGCTAATATAAATCTGGAAACATATAAACTTGTTAAATTTTCCGAAAATATAAAATTGAAAAATGTTTTGTATTACTTATTATTTTGTATAAGAATGTACTCAAATTTTCTCAAGTTTTATAAGCAATAAGTGGCAGCAAGAAATTTGTATAATGATGAGTGGGACAAATAATTAAGGATGTCCTAGAGACATCTTCGTGATATGCCTAAGACGTCTTTTATAACATGTCTTTCGGGCATCCTAGGGATGCTCTTAAGACGTTGATTGGACTGTTATTGGATGTCCTAGGAACGTCCCAAGGGCGTTCTTAGGATGTTCATGGTTTTGTGCCCACTGGGTTCTCTAATTGTTCTTGAATTGTATCTACAAATAGACAGGAGTAACTTGAGCAACTATTAATAATGAAGTAATTTATAAGAATTACTTTAGCAACATTCAAAATTTACAAAATTAAAATAGGCATGATTAAAATGAAAAGTGCTGGAAAGCAGATTTTCCACTCAAAAACTTAAAAATAAAATTTCAAGATAATAAATATCACAAATGAACCGAAAGTTACAGAAGCTTAAAGAAAGAATTAAAATTTTTAAAAAAAGCAAAGCACACAATTCAAATACACATTTATTTTTAGAAAAAATTCTATTTGCAAATCGGAAAAATATGTGTCGCCTAATTTCCTCTAAGAAACAGCATATTTCGCCCTCGAGAGATTCTGAGATTTCAAGCGTAGGGCCCTGTCTAATTTTAAATTGATTCAGTTAATGTAAAAAAAATTTTTTAGCGAACTGATTTCTTGTCAAAATTAGAAGTTCTCACTTCTACATGCCTTTTAAAGGTATTAAATTATCAATAACCGCATCTTGTAAGTCTCTATTAAGTGTTCGCAAATCGATCAGCTCTTTTTTTCTGTGTAATATCATAAGCTTTCTTGCTTCTGAAACCCGAAAACAACGCTCTATTTCAATATCTCTCTGGCATATATCCTCTTCTTTTTGTTTGAAAAGACTCTTCATTTCTTTTACTGTTTTGAAGAGCTTCAAAATTTCACTTTCCAATGTCTTCTTGGTTTCGGCACAAGTTTAATCCTGTAAAAAATTATATGTTATAATTAATTTATAAAGAATCCCAAAATAAAGTAACAAAAGGATCGATTCCACGGTTCGAACCCGTTAACATAAAATTATTTACATAATGTTTATAAAACCCACACCTATTGGGGACTTGTTTTTGTCCTCGATGCTTGGTGTAGATGTATTGGATCTCTTTGGTTTTTATTTTCTGGAGAACACGTTTTCATCGCCGATATTTTCTTTTTCCAGAATATCTTTTGGGTCCACAGGTTTTTTAAAAAGTCCATTATCTTCAAATGAAGTTACCTGTATTTTATTTTGAAACACTTTTATTTATATTCATACATGTCGAATTAGTAATACACTTTACATTCTATAAGATCGTACAACCCGGTAACAAGTGTTGAATTCAGAAAAATTAAGAATTTTTATTCCTATGAATACGCGATTTTTCCTCCGTCGAAAAATCCCCCAACAGGAACATAAAAAGTGTAAATCCTATTCCTCTCAATTGACTCAGTAAAATTTAACCAAAGCATTTATTTAACCTATTTTTCATTATTAAATGTTTTTATAACTTATAAATTCGAAAAATATTCAAATTTATATTTATTTATATTTTTATAATTTACATTCCGCATGAAGGAATTAAAACAACTTATCACACATATTTTGTGAACTTATTAGAAGGAATTAAATAAAATCAAAATATGACCACTTCTGAGGAATAAAAAATATCTCTGTGAGGTGCGTTACCGGTACAATTAGAAGGAATTAAATATATTGAAAACACGTTCCCTTTGGGAGAATAGAAAACTATGTGGTGGTCGCTATGGAAATAGAAGTGAATAAGTTTAGGAGGTATCTTATTCTTTTTATGGCATTTTAGACAGATGGAAGAATCGCGCATTCAAAATAATAGAATAATCTTCACTTTTGCGCTGAATTCTGAAAATATTAATTTTTCTCTATTCTACGCTTATTGCCGGGAATTAAAAATTACTTCAAATGCACAAGACTATTTATAAATTTCATTATTTTACATCAATTAATTAATTTTGTTATACCAAATCATGCAATAGGATGACATCTATTCAAATGTTTTAAAATCTAGTGAAGAATTTGATTTAATTAAGATTATAAGTTTCATTACATGTTGATAGTAGTATAATTAGATAGTAGTAATATTGATGAATAATGTGTGAAATATATAGTTTTCAATTCTTTAAAATACAGATATAAAAATAGTATTTCGAGTATTATGACAAAAATTACATTTTAAGTCAAATTGAATTCTGTAAAAGTTAAATTATGCAATTATTACTAATTTGTAGGTACACATGGTTTTTTAAAACTGTGTTTAACAGTATCAACGCTCAAATTCTTTTTTCCCCCGTACGCCAGTACTACACGGCTCTGCTTTTATCATGGAGATTATACATAAGGAGACCAAACTAGTGGAACTGAAAGTGAACAATTTTCTGTTGCTCGAAGTACGCAAGCGCACATGTGCAAATTCACACTTACGTATAGTTCAAAACTTCCCGAGCGTGGCGTGCCAACCGCACTTAAAAAACATATGGCCGCCGATGTGAATGCGCGTCAAATGTAAATATATAATTATTGAACAATTAATAGTTTGTGAATAAAGGCAAGGGTGTTCAAATTAAAAATCGTTGTATAAAAGCGAAAGTTTCCAATAAGTGTGGTTTCAAGTGTATAGTGTACAAGACTTTCAGAACGGTGTCAGTTGTATGTTTATTGTTTTTGTAACGAACACGTCGAATACCTGTAGCACGGATAGTGTTGGTAAAAGTAATTTGAGATTTTCTAAAAAAAATTCTGCCTACCTCTTCCATAGCGAATAATTTTGTATTCCACAAACATTTCACAAAATCCTGTGTTATTATTAATTATTTACTTGTTCAAGCGACCTTTCAAAACAAAACAATGGAGGCGGCCATATTTTTTTTAAGTGCGGTTGGCACGCCACGCTCGGAAAGTTTTGAACTATACGTGTGATTTTACACATGCGTGTGTGTTCATACTTCTGGCAACAGAAAAGTGACCGTTTTTGGTGAAGTCCATGCATTACAGATTGTTCTCCTTATATCTATTCTCCATGGCTTCGATACTCGAAATCAAGCTCTTCTTCGTCTTTTGTTCATTCTTGTGTTGGTTGTTCCGGAGGATCTCGTAAATGATGGAGATGCTGGTCTTCGATTATCCGAGCACTGATATCTTTAAATTGTTCTTAAAAATCGAGAGACTCTTCGATTTCTACATTGATGCTGTAATGGTCGTTCATGGAATCAAAAAGCACCATTTTTGCTTGATTTGATCTTTTTTTTTCAGCTTCATTCAATTCAGAGTTCTCAATGCGTAAGGTTGGGAACGTTGTCAAAAGCAAGTTAATCACGTTTATAGGATTCACCTTCATCTTTATCCTGAAATCAGATTAAAGAAAAAAAAACCCGCTTTAAGTATCACATACAAGCCAATCGTGAATTGTTATAAAATAAATTTTTCTTTAATTGAACGGCAATTGCCTGTTCAAAGTATTAAACCTTTCTCCATCGCTTATATGGTATAGCGAAAGTAAGAGTAAATAATTTCGCCCTTACGTGAGAAAACGTTTCATGAGAATTCTGTAGAAGTTCAGTGGGAAAATTATGTAAACGATATTAAGGTTGTAATTCACAAAGCAAAATAAATGAAATTATTTTTTATAGACTTATTTCTTTGTAATTAGGTACAAGGAAATTTAGCCTAATTGCTAGATAAATAAGCAATCAGTTCTATTTTAATAAAAATGAATCGCTACGTCATAATATAAAATTTTTCCTATTTTTGTACATCAGTCAAGGTAAATCAAAGAAACTGTGTAATACATTGCACTAATTTTGAAAATCTGAATCTTCGACCTGGGAATGTTTCCTTGTAAGGAATTTGTAAACAGCTTAACCTGCAATTCCAATTATGAAACGTATGCGATAGAAAGATGCCATCTATGCAAAAATCTAATCGATGGATATGATCCTTTCGATTATAACGAAGATCCTGATGCAATTGTAGTAAAATGAAAGTAGTGAGTAGTTAGGGCAGGTTCCTGCAATAAGGAAGAGTTTGTATGGAGCACATGGAAGTGTTTTCAAGAAATGCAAGATTAAATGACACCGTTTTTGACTCGTGTATTTATTAAAAGAAGAGAGGCAGATTGTTTCCAGGTTTGCATAAAAAGTGCCAATGGGAGATCTATTTGCATACAAAGTGATTACGCAGAAAACTATGCTCTTTAATATCAAAAAGAAATTCAAGCCGTTCATTGGCATCATGCTCAGAGCTTGATTTTCACTACCCAAGCTTGGATTGATCAGAACCAAACAGAAAGTTATGCATTAGTATCGGATCAATTGGATCATGGCAAACTTAGCGTATGCAAAAATTAAGAGGTTCTTTTCGATAATCTGGTGGAGAACTCGAATGATGTCACAGAAGTGCAAATATTTTCTGACGGAGCAGTCAGTCAATTTCAGCAGCGCTACACTGGCGCTATTCTTCTGGTGTTCAATCAGCGCTACGGTGCGAATTTTTCTTGGAGCTTTTTCGCATCTAGCTATGTTAAGGGTGTCGTTGACGGGATAGGAGCAAATGTAAAAGGAGCAGTATGAAGAAGAGTCAGATCACTGATGTAAAGACCACTTTCATCCGTAATGAAAAAATAGAACTCAACGCTAAAGCAGTGATCCCAGATTTGAAACGAGTTTCATCGCAATACTATGCAGGGCTATATCTGTGTAAATATAGTAGGAGACGATGACTGGGTTGCGCGCGCAACCCATTTCTCCTCTTCTGAATTTGAAAACTCGAATGTGCACGATTGCCGGTCGGAATCTTCGGCGGTTCTATTTATATCTCTATCTGCTTTGAAATAAAATCAAAAGATTGGGATTTTAATATTTCCAGATTTCGATACTGGCGATTTTTATGATTTGAATACTTCGCTCGCCTCTTTATATGCGTATATTTTGAGGTTACGTTATTTCAAGTATAAAATATAAATGATATAAATATTAATACTATTATATATACATAAATATATACTCATATTATTAATGATAATATTATAATTATGTTATATTATAATAGACTTATTTATATCTTGATCCGCATTGGAAAGAAATTAAAGAAATTGGCGATTTTGGAATTTATCTCGTTTGGATAAAAACTCAATTATTTGATTGAAAAATTAATTATTTTATTGAAAATATAACTATTTTGTAAAAAACTCCTCTTTTCAATCAAACTTTCAACTACTTTGTTAAAATTGTTTTATTATTTTTATTTCAAGGTTCATCTTTTTCGTTGAAAATAAATTTTTGAAACTGAAAATTTAAAAAATTTAACTATTTGGTTGAAAGTTTAACTCTTTGATTGAAAACTTATATTTTTCGCTTAACACCTTTGTTGAAAATTAATTTTTCCTGTTAAAACTTATTTATCTTTATTTGAAACTAACTATTATAGGATTGATTAAAAATTAATCGTATATATTGGTTAAGTTTGAAAATCGTTTTTTTATAGAACATTAATCTTCTTGTTCGAAAATTCACCTTTTCCCTTGAAAATTCAACAATTGTTTTGATAATTCGTTTTTTTTCTTGTTCAATTCAATTTTTTATCACAGTTTTTATCTGGAAATTGAACTATTCCATTTTTGGTTGAAATTTTATCCTGTACATTGTATTAGTTAAAACACCAATTACTTCATAGAAAATTAATTTATTTGTTTTCAATTATGATTTTTTTTCGATTGAAAGAATTTTTAAATAAAATTTTTTTAATTGAATTTAAGGTATTAAAAATTGAAAAATAATTGATTTTAGAAGATGATTCTGAATCCGTTCAAAATTAAAGAATTGATAGATATAAGTTTTTAAAATTATTTTCAATTATGACTTCAAATATTATTTCAGTCTAAAAAATTTTATTTTTAACCCATTGAATTTGACATTTTTTATTAAAAAAAGAAAATTTCGTAAATTATTAGCAATATTTAACCGTTTATTTAAAACAACCCGTTATGAACAACTATTAAATACTATACAAATTTAAACAGTCTGCTTCGAAATAGAAAGCCTTGATTTGTTAAAATTGTAATGAGCTAAATTTTAACTTTGAACGCTACAATTTTAATTTTTTTAAAAAATTCAAAATTAATTTAAAACTTCAAATTATTTCAAATGGTTTGAAACAAGATGTAGATTCTTGCAAATTTTTTTAAAAAATGAAGCTTTTTGAGTATTTTGAAATATCTAAAAAGAACAAAAAAATTGTTGTGATTGCTAAGAAAACTGAAAATGATTTTTTTAATTTGAAAAATTAATTTTAAGTGAGTATTTGAAAATATTTTAAAAATTGAAAAAAAAATCAGGACGATTTGAAGGCAACTTTTTTATTTTGCAGTTTTATTTAATGTTAAGAAAAAATCTAATTAACAAAATATATCAATTTTCAATCCAAAAGTTTACTTTATAACAAAATAAATTAATTTTGTATCAAATAATTGGTGTTTTAACTGTTTATGTTTATATTATATAAAATGATTTTATTTATTATTAGTTTGTTAGAGGCGAGGGGCACGTCTTTTTATTTTTTTATTCCTAAATTTTTTGTAGGTAGTTTATCAATGGATCAATTGCAGGTTCTCTACTCTACTTGGATAATTTTTTGACAATATATGTAAAAATGTATGTACTCACAACATTGCCAAAAGTTATTTTCGCGAAATTGGTAAGACACATTTCAAAGTTTTATTTCTTTTTTCCTAACATGATATAAATTTTTAAAACTTAACCAATTCCCAAAAAATTATATATTTTTATAAAGATTTTTCCTTCTATTTTGCAAACTAAATAATTACTACATTTGATTAAAAAAACGATAAGGTGTGTTGTCAAGAAATTATCCACATATTTCTTTAAAGTGTTTTTCTTTTAAACTATTGATATAAATATTTATAGATAGGTAACACAGATAGATTTATAGTACCAATATTTTTCTATTGCACGAGTTGCCTACAGAATCTGATTTCTACAATATGATGCAACTATATTGTTAAAAATTAAAATCATAATTTTTGGTTGGAAAATTCGATTATTTACTTAAAGTTGAACTACTTAGTAAAAAAAAATTTTCTTATTAAGGATTCGTAAGTTTTTCTTTAGTGTGTGATATTGTTTAAACTAAAAAGAAAAATATTTTTACTATAAATCTATCCGTGTTATCTATCTATAAATATTTATATAAATAGTTTAAAAGAAAAACATTTAAAAGAAATATGTGGATAATTTCTTGACAACACACCTTATCGTTTTCTCAAATAGATGTAGTAATTATTTAGTTTGCAAAATATAAGGAAAAATCTTTATAAAAATATATAATTTTTTGGGAATTGGTTAAGTTTTTAAAATTTATATCATGTAACTATTATTACTATGAAATTAGAATTTAAAAAATCTTAATTACACCTGTTAGGAAAAAAGAAATAAAACTTCGAAATGTGTCTTACCAATTTCGCGAAAATAAATTTTGGCAATGTTGTGAGTACATACATTTTTACATATATTGTCAAAAAATTATCCAAGTAGAGTAGAGAACCTGCAATTGATTCATTGATAAAGTACAAATTTTAAAAACTTAAATTACTAAACTGGAAGGAACGTTATATAATAAAAGAAAAACAACCATGTTGAGCCGTATATATAAATAAATATATTGGCTCGGTGGAAAAAGCCTAAAGGCATAAAAAAACCACCGAAAAGGACCTACACAAAAATTTGGGAATAAAAAAATAAAAAGAAGTGCCCCTTGCCTCTAACAAACTAAAAATAAATAAAATCATTTTATATAATATAAGCATAGACAGTTAAAACACCAATTATTTGATACAAAATTAATTTATTTTAATAAAAAGTAAACTTTTGGGTTAAAATTGATTTATTTTGTTAATCAGATTTTTTTCCTATCATTAAAAAGACTCCAAAATAAAAAAGTTGTCTTAAAATCGTCCTGATTGTTGTGTTTTTATTAATTTTTAAAATCTTTTCAAATACTCACTTAAAATTAATTTTTCAAATTAAAAAAATCATTTTCAATTTTCATAGCAATCACAACCATTTTTTTATTCTTTTTAGATATTTCAAAATACTCAAAAAGCTCAATTTTTTAAAAAATCTGCAAAAATCTACATCGTGTTTTGAATCATTTGGAATAATTTCAAGTTTTAAATTAATTTTGAATCTTTTTTTAAATTAAAATTGTACCGTTTAAAGTTAAAATTCAGCTTCTTTGAGACTGAAATAATATTTGAAGTCATAATTGAAAAGAATTTTAAAAACTTATATCTATTAATTCTTTAATTTTAAACGGATTCAGAATCATTTTCTAAACTCAATTATTTTTTAATTTTTAATACCTTAAATTTAATTTAAAAAATTTTATTTAAAAATTCTTTCAATTAAAAAAAAATCATAATCGAAAACAAATAAATTAATTTTATATCAAGTAATTTGTGTTTTAACTAATACAATGTACAGGATAAAATTTCAACCAAAAATGGAATAGTTCAATTTCCAGATAAAAACTGAGATAAAAAATTGAATTGAACAATAAAAAAAACGAATTTTTAACAAAATTGTTAAATTTTCAAGGGAAAAGGTGAATTTTCGACCAAGAAGATTAATGTTCTATAAAAAAAAAAAAAACGATTATTCAATTTAACCAATATATACGATTAATTTTTAATCAATCCTATAATAGTAATAGTTGCAAATAAAGATAAATAAGTTTTAACAGGACAAATGAATTTTCAACAAAGGTGTTAAGGGAAAAATATGAGTTTTCAATCGAAGAGTTAAACTTTCTACCAAATAGTTAAATTTTTTTAATTTTCAGTTTCAAAAAGGTATTTTCAACGAAAAAGATGAACCTTCAAATAAAAATAATAAAACAATTTTAACAAAGTAGTTGAACGTTTGATAGAAAAGAGGACTTTTTTACAAAATAGTTACATTTTCAACAAAATAATTAATTTTTCAAACACATAATTAAGTTTTTATCCAAACGAGATGAATTCCAAAATCGCCAATTTCTTAAATATTTCCACTGCAGATCAAGATATAAATAAGACTATCATAATATAACATAATTATAATATTATCATTAATAATATGAGTATATATTTATGTATATATAATAGTATTAATATTTATATCATTTATATATTATACTTGAACTAACGTAACCTCAAAATATACGCATATAAAGAGGCGCGCTAAGTATTTAAATCATGAAAATCGTCAGCATCGAAATCTGGAAATATTAAAATCCCAATCTCTTGATTTTATTTCAAAGCAGATAGAGATGTAAATAAATGGGTTAAAGATCTACAAAAACTTTGGGATCAAGTGCGGCCAACTTCAATGCTGCGGAAGATGCACAACGTACGTGTCATCAATGACTACATGGTCGAAGTGAAGCAGCACGCAAACTCCGCAGATGGACGAGAAGTATATCTCTTATAAGATAAAATTATGTGCCTTAGTGCTTTGTTATTTAGTTTTAAAGTTTATGAAATGAAATGAAGACTTATCAAGTATTTCAATTCTTTCTAACAATGCTAAATAAACTAATTTTCCCCTAAAAACTCTCTTTTTACGTTGTAATAATTATTCAAATCCACTACTTTTAATATAACACTCTTTTACTTTGCTATTTTAAAGTCTACAAGATGTTCTAAATTAATCATTTCATAAAGAAGGTTTAGGAGCGAACACATTTCAATTAATGAATCGCACACCTTGCGTGCGCCACGATTCGTATTTGTGCATCATGCTGGGAAAATAAACTGTAACTTTGTTTGAAACTAGTAGTAAATCAAAAACTCATACCCATATGTTTTTGTGGACTCTAAAGTATCTACCTATACGTCTTAAATATTTTTTGAACATTTCAATTCGCAGAACATTGACAAAAATACCAGAGTGTGTGATATACGCGACTCGCATAGAGCGAGATACTTTTAATATATAAAAACCTTTCTCGCATACGACATTTATCCATTCAGTGGGCAACCATATAAATATTAAGTCCTTGGGTTTTAGAGTAAGAGAGACAGAAGAGTAGTGACGTCAGCGAGGTGACAGGGTGAGTGGAGGCGAGGAACGCAAGATCAGTGCAAGCGAAGCCCGTCTCTCTCTCTCTTTCCTTCTTGTCCCTCCCCCCTTCCTCTTCCTCCACACGGTGCAGATTAATCAGCATTTCAGCTAAATCTGTTTCCTGCACACCCTTTTTTGCGCACCACTGCAAGATTATCGTCGCCATATTGGCATTTGCGTGACGGCGTCCACACCGAATACACCTCCCCCGGTTACCGTCACCGCATTAGAACGAGCACCACTTACACTCGCACCTACACGTTCTAACTCTCTCAAACCAGTTCCGTCCATTACCGTCTGGCCAACGCCCTCTTTCTACGCCTCTTAGAAGTAAATACAGACCACCAAGCGAAACACTGAACACACAAATTAAGGCCTATGTAAGCCTAAATGGGTCCATATCAATTGGCGTTCCAATTCTTGGGGCTTGAAAACTGAGTTTTCCTGTGACTGATATCACAAACTCACGACCTTGAAAGAGCTAGCCAGCCAAAGAATAAGACATGGTTCCACATTCTACTAGAAAAAAAAAACCAATTGAAAGAACCATATCGACACGCAACAATCCTCTCTCCACTTCCGGAAGTCGCACAGAAAATACGGTGGCGCCTAATTCAAACACAAGAATGAATGACACAGCAACCAGCTCCAATGCTTCCACACTTCTCATTCTGGATGACTTACGAAACCCACAGCCAGCAACACATTCCAAAACTCCACAACTGGATCTACTCTATTACTTACCACAAAGTCACTAAACTTCCACAGCATATTTCCAAATTTCACGGAACAATCGAACCTTTAAAATGGCGGATACCCCTGAAATCTTTTAACCTCAGTTTTGTAGTATTTACTGAAAGTTTTCGGCATAAATATGGCTGCCAGACAGTTAAAAATCACCTGAGAATCTCCTTATACTCCAAACAGCAAGGAGAAAAATAATCCAGAGCGATCTTTCTACAAAGAATATTTGTTGTCTAAACGCTTATTATCCACGAGCACGGAAGCCGATTTAGTCAGCATTATATTAAAAACATTGCGCCCATCCATTAAGCGCATAATTCAAGTAGCCAGGCCAAAGATCCTTTACGGATATGATGGATCGTACCACACAGGCAGAAGTTGACGAAGCGGAATGCAATCAGGGACGCAACCACAATAAAGAAGAAAAACGGCAAACCTGGCAAAAGCGCGCCATCTGCCCGTGGGGACGACCGTAGGCCACGCTGTCACCAATGCCTGGGACGCCATTTTCACCGGCACTGTCCGGTATTGTCCAATCAAACGTCGGAAAACTGGAGAAGGGCGGTGGACACAAAAGAAACTCCAGAAAGCTGGAGAAGACCTGCGGACTCACGCAAGCAAGCCGGCAACAACCCTGCCACCCCACAATATCAGCCGCCCGTATAAATCGAAATAACGTGCCCCACCTCTGGATATACGTTTAAAGGAAGGAAGTGGAAGCCTTGGCAGACTCCGCCTCATCCGATGTCATAAAACAACGCGTTCTAACTCCGCAACAACTCCGGAGGGTTCGGCCAGGCCCAGCCGAAGCAAACCTGATCGCCGAAGGGGTCCCGCTCAAACTTTGAGGAGTAATCGACCTTAAGGTCGAAATAAGTCAAAGATTTTATCCAGAGTCCTTCATCGTCGCTGATAATTTAGGCGAAGAACTTATATTGGGTAGAACCTGGTTAATAGTACATCACGTTCTCCACGCACGTCTCGCCTATTGCCTATATATCCGTGCGCAGGAACGTCGATTGTTTACCGTCCCTGGAAAAAATCGAGCAGCCAGCGACGCGCCAATTTTGAACCAGGAGGGCACCTGCGCAACGCACTCATTACTAGCCATCAGATTCACCTCAAACACAGTCACCCGTTCCAAGATGTGCAATAACACTTTTCAGCAGCAAAGGTTAAAGTCATAGAAGAAAAAATCCCTGAAATGTTGGCTGATCGAATCATCGAGCCTACCAGTTCCCCATACTCATTCCAACCTTCTATTCAAACAAAAAAGGATGGAAGTCAACGGTTCTGCGTAGATTACCTTCGCTTAAATTATCTTACCATTGATGCCGCACAACCCCTCCCTGTCATTCGTGAGACTCTGAGGGCGCTTTCAAACGATTGCAGATCAGCAGATTGCATGCAGAAAGTTCCTAGGAGTGAAAGAGATAGATAACAGAACATACAGTTCCCATCTGTTTCACTCTTAGGGACTTTTGGCATGCAATATACTGACCTGCAATCGTGTGAAAGCACCCTGAAATATTTGGGACAGGCCAACGTATTTTCTACCATTGATCTCAAACGTGGTTATTGGCATCTACCCGTTCATTTAGCTTTTAGAAAATATACTGCGTTCGCCATCCCTGGAGGGGGACAATATCAATTCAGGGTCATGCCATTTAGACTAAAGAGCGCCCCTTGTACGTTTCAGAATATTATGGAAGAGGTCCTAGGGACTTACTGCCATAAATTTGCAATAGCTTGTCTAGACGAATTGATAATATATTCAGCAAATGAACAGGAACACATTTACCACTTGGGGCTAGTTTTCGAGTCTCTCGAAATATACAGACTCTTGTAATTTGAAAAAGTGCCGTTTTGGAAAAAAGAATTTGTATTACCTTGGCCATCTAGTAACCTCCGATGGAAACCAAGCTACGCCTGAGAGTATACAGTCAATCAAAGAAGCAACGCGCCCTAGAACCCGCAAGGAACTTCGCAGTTTTTCAGGAACTTGTAATTGGATACGCGAATACTTGCAAAATTTCGCAACTGTAGATACGCACCTTAAGGACCTATTAGGAACTATAAAGCCATATAAATGTAATCCGAAGGCCCAAGAAGCATTTGAGAACATGCAGAACATGGCGGACTGTATGCTGCAACTAAGGAGAGATCATGGTCCTACCCCCTCCATGGCAACGCGTCCAGTGGTCAACGCCCTGAGGGTAATAAATGACGTCAGGGATGTGCAGCAGCTCGACGCCGTAGTTAGACGGGAAATAGAATGCCGGCACGAACTTTGTGACCAGCCACATTGAATTGATTGCGGAGAAAACGCGTTCTCTTGGAATTTCACGACGACACTCTCGCTGGATATCCAGTGGTCGATGAAACGCTGCGAGTCATTCAGAATCATTAGTACTGCCCCGGGATGCAGCGAAGTGTACGGAGTCACTTCAGTAGCTCCCATCTTTGTAGGTGTAGCTGACCGGTGCGTACCGCCAAACAGGATGCACTAAGGCCACGTGCAGCCATCTCTGCGTGGGAAACGGTAGCATTGGAACTAATGGGGCCATACCCTCGATTGGCGACTGGAAAAGCTTTCTTATTGGTCGTAACCGGCTTGTTCTCGCATTTGGGTCGAAGCCTTCCCCATCGCGTCCTCAAAAGCTTCTACAATCACAGCCATTCTTGAAAGAGAAGTTTTTCCTCTGTGGGGATATCCTAGAAAAATACTCACTGACAACGGCAAGCAGTTTGCGAGACGTCATTGGTTCGACGCTTGCCAGCGCTGGGACTGCGATCGCTGGACTACGCCCGTATATCATCCCAGGGCGAATTCTACCAAAAAAAATCAAGCAATAAAGAAAGGGTTCGTCTGAGAGTAGACGCAGGAAATCACAGGACGTGAGAAAAAAATATTCCGGAAATTGTGTACGGATTTCATCGCCGAGAAACGCTGCCACTGAACAAACTCCGAGCCACCCGCTGCGCGGGTATACGATCCACGCACCCGGAGACTGGCGATTCAATCAAGATGGCCGCTAGCCAATAGAAGCTCGGTTAGAAAGAGAGGATCGAGCACAGCGAAACCAAGCCACTCACCACGAAAGGTACGCGACTAACCCTCCGGTTCATCGCCATCAATCTGGAGATAGAGTTTAAGCCGCAGGACACTTGCAATCAAAGAAAGCAGATCATTTTAACGCCGGTTTTAACACGGAACTAAAATTTTGCCTTGTCCAATCCTCAGAGAACCAGTAGCCGAAGTAGAAGAGCAGCCTACAGAAGAAACTGCAGCTAGTGATTGTGGAAAATCACGCTCAGCACCCTCCTCGGACGAGGAAGACGAAGGAGATCATGTATCACGAGCATCAACTGCAGGACTGAGAACATCCAATAGCTCTCTGGAACATCCGAGTGCTAATCAATCACGCAGGACACTAGAGGATGAACTGCAGTAGAAAGAGATGTACGAACGGCTATGCATCACGCATGGAAATGCCCTCTTATGTTATGGTAGTTTAAAAATATTTCAATTTATTCAAGTGATTACAAATGATATGAAAAGTATTAGGATTTTTTTTAATTCCTAAGAATTTTCAAGAGTTTTAAAAATGTCAAGGTATTTGCAATATTTAAGGGCATTTTAAGAAAATTTTAAGGAATGTTTAGTTGATTTGAGTAATTTATTAATTTGAAGAGATCTTAAAAGCTGTTGTGGTACTTTCAAGAATTAAAAAACTTCCAAGGAGTTTTTAAAGACCTAAATGATTTTATGGTATTCAAAATTTATTAACTTATGCAGAATTTCTGAAGATATAGAACGATTTTATAGAACCCATAAGGTTGTACCAGTCTGTTTTAAAATATTCCAAGAGATTTGCGCAGATTTCTAAGGATTTCAATCATTTTAAGAAATTTAAGAAGCACTCAAGTTATTTTAACAATTTTTCCAGGATTTCAGGAAATATCATGAGATTTCATTATATTGTATGGAATTCTATAATATGTTAATTTATTTCAATAAGTTTATATACCAGAAGTGAGAGGGTTTTGTAGGGTTTGAAACCCTATTCTGTCTCATTTGCTGGAGTTTGACTCAAATCATTCACATAATTTTTTATATCAACACTATTCAAAATGCGGTTTGAGTATTACTAGGACGGGATGAAACACAAAGCGTTACAAACCTACAATTGTTGGAACGCTCTGTGATTCGCCACGCTATACAAGTACTGAAAAAACTATTTTTTGTAATCATTAACAAATTTGATTATGTGAGTTATACTTGATATAAACATTAGTATTATAATAATAGTATAATATAATAATTATTATTATTTAAGATTAATTTGATGTTGACTGTTGAGATGAGGCTGTTATAAGTTAATTCAATACGATGTTAGAAATCTATAGAGAGGATGTTTAATTATAATTATCAATATTATTATTGTATTTATAGCTACAAGAATATTAAAATTTAAGACATTTAAATGGGATTAAAATCAAATTTAAAATCCAATTTCACCTGCAATAATCAAGAAAATGTAAAGAATTCCTGACAATAAACCTAAGAATTTAACGATAAAATTTGGAAAACCACTTAACCACCTTGATGGTTATCCAAATTTTGTCGTTATAGATTCTTGGTTTTATTTTCAGGGATTTTTCACATTAAAAATATTATTATTGATATTATTATATCTAATGATACAATTAGAAGCTTTTACAATAAATGGATTTAGTATTTGTAAACTACAAAAAAATGTACAAGCTGGTCAATGTTTTTTTCACATCCATATGAGTATTATGCAAACTTGATAAATTAATCATTTTTATAATGAGTTCAATGGTACAAGTTCGATAACTTTCCAACTTCGGGACTGTAAGGGCGAAAAATTACAGGAACTGCGGACTTACCGGATGCCCTCTGCAGTAGTAGCATATTAGTGGCGCGCATGTGTAAATCATGGGCGCAACATCACAATATCAACTAGGGACATCAAATTTTAAAAAAGCTACGGTACTTCGACGCGAGCAAATACGTGTTAAAGTTGGGACTGGGAGTAAAAGCGGGTTCAGTGCAGACTGGGAGCCAAAACTGGTTGAAGTCAAAAACCGTTTTCCCTCGAGGAATAATTTCAGTTTGCTTCTACTCTGACGCTCGTTCATTCCGCTTCCGCTCCTGTCATTTGTCAAAGTCGTCTTTGCGTTGACGCGAAACGTGAAACCGCCGTAAAATTGAAAAAAAAATTACCAAGCCTTTTCAATCTATAAAATATTTTTTTATGATTTTGAACTTATACAAATGGGTTAAATTAATATATGTTTGAATATTCCGAGAAATTTTCAACACAACCCAACTCAGTTGGAAATCGAGATATACAAATACCGAATTGAAAAATTCCTGAATAATAAAATTCACGGCAGTTTATCATATGAACGTATTTAAAAATTCTCAAGGAACAAAATTCTCGACATGAAATTGCCTAATAATAAAATACCCAAACGAGAAAATTCCAAAATTTAAAAAATTAAAAGATTTGTTTAAGTTAAATATTATTTATCTATTTTATATAAAAATAATTACTTTCGGAAAAAATTTAAGGAGAAATTTCTTTCTTCGTTCGAGGAGCACGTGTTTTTAAATAAGATTCTTTATACAATTTTTATACAATTATTGTTATTTTAAATTCAACAAATAATTTTTATATACTTTAAACATTAATGAACTATTTCTTTGACTCATATATTTAATAACTGTGTTTTTAATAAATAAATAATATTTATTGAAAAAACAAACATTTTTACATTCTCTTCGGAGAAGGTACTAGATTTGTGTGAAATTGGTCCAAAATTGGTCCGAAAAACAGGTTTTTACGAATGTATGTATGTATGTCTGTCTGTGAACACGATGACTTTTGAAAAAATTAATCTATAAGATTGACCTTTGATACACACGTTTAGTGTCCTAAACTGAAGGTCAAGTTCGTTAGCAAGCCATTTTGGATAAAATTTCAAAAAATGGGCACATTTTGAATATCTCTGAGACCATTTTTTTTTAATTCAAAAATTCTCTGTACGGTTATTCATAGTATTCAAAAAGTCGAACAATTTATCCTAATAACTTTTTTTATAAAATCAAAAATGACCAGACTTATAGGATTTACAAAATTCCAAAAAAGACTGCATTCAAAATAATGATAAATCAAACAGTTATACTTTTCGGCCAAACTGTGCAAAATACGGTAAAAGATGACAGAACAAAAATTGTGCACTCAAAAAAGATCTACAAATTTGTTAGTAACCACTTTTTGATAGGATGCGTAGTTTTGGCTCTAATCATGAAAAACATCATTAACAGCAAAAACCAAATGGGAGCATTCTCATCACAATTTTTGTCTTTTAATTTATTTTTTGTCTCGCGTGTGGGGTTTTAAAAAATGGAATTTTTTATGTTTTTAGTGCTATTTTTTTGCGCAGGACTCGGTCTCGAAGCTGGATGGTTCTCAACCGGCGGCTTCTCCATTATGTTACATGGGACATTTAAACGGAATATAGTGTACGAACTCCTACCATGAAGGTCGAGTTGAAGGCGCACACACGGGGAAGATATGCACTTTTTTCTTTTAAAAATGCCCAGTGCCTTCAATTTTGGTCCGATTTAAAATTTTTCTGTTTTAAATGAAAGTAAATTAAATTCCAAAGAGCTTGGCGCTCCAAGGGTTTGTTTCCCCTATTTTTTAATAATAATTTGGTCACTTAAGGCCATGTGACGAGAGGGTCACGTGATCAAAACTGGTCTTCAATTTTTCTTTCCCAACTTAGGTCTAAACGAAATGAGGTATCGCTCTGAACGTTTGGGAAATGAAGGAGGAGGTAATAAAGTCCATGTCTCTGCTTTTTCCGGTGGAAATTTTGAGAAAAAATTTTTTTTTGAAGAAAATAGCAGTGGAAGTTTTCTTTTCCAACTTACGTCCACACGGGAGATATGGTGTTAAAAATTTGGCACGATGAATAAAAGACATGCAAGAATATGTCTCGGGCCCTAAATAATTAGAATAATGAAAAAAGTTTTTTTTTCAATGACTATTTTGGAGAATTACCGACCGTGCTGTCGTCAAAGAATTGTTCATAACAATGGTTATCCTAAAATTTTTAATTAAGTTTAAAATTTGTCTTTTTTTGGTAAAAAATTATTTTTATTTTGTATAAAATTTTTTTTTCATGTAAATCAATTTAAATCAAGAATTGTTTACCAAAAAAGGCAAATTATAAAACAACTACAGACTTTAAAAAAGTATACAAATGGTTAAAAACTTCTTTAAATCATAAAAAAAAGAAACCCTCATGTATCGTTAACAATTAAACACCATACATACTTAATTTAGTACAAATAGTATTAAAAGTTATTTAAGTAACGTACGTTACAGTGCATTGCAGTTGCCTAAATATTTTAACACGGCAACGCGCTTTCAACTCGACCTCCATGGTAGGGCGAAACAGAATTCATACACTATACACGGTTTAATTTTCCCCTGTATTAGAAATGAGCAAATTAAATATATGGAAAAATGATTTTTTTTTAACGGGACAATGAAACTACGTCAGTTTTAATACCAATGTAAGTTATGAATTATAATAATATACATTTCTGGAAATGATATTAAATTCGAGGGATAAACTCGAGTGCGAAGCACGAGATACGTGATGAGGATGTGTTGGTTAAGTCCGAAAGAGCTTTAACAAGAGAGAATTCACAATTACCAAATTACTGTTGTCGATGCTTTCACCTTTAGTTTTAAAAAGTCAGTGCACAAAAATCGAGCGCGTATCGCGAGGCAAATACATTATCGAGCACGAAGCGCAAGATAAATACATTATCGAGCGCAATGCACGAGATTAATATATCATCGAGCGCGAAACGCGCTATGAGAATGTGCCCACGAAGAGGGCAGATTTGTCCAATTGCTTTCATTCGGGAATTTCATAATACGGACATTTCTATCGGGGATTTTATTATTCGAGAATTTCACAATTTCGGAAATTTTATTTTTCGAGATTTATCAGTTGTCTGATTTGTCAGTATAAATTAAATTATTGAAAATATACAAGTGGGGACACCGATTATCTGCAGAAAATTTTCGAAAATTTAATGAGCACTGTTAACTAATTAAATGTAAAAATAACGTGTCTTTTTATATATTTGTGTCTATTTTAATAACGTGTAGTTTTTAGGATCAATTGGAGTAGTCAAACAAAATTGGCAAATTTTCAAAACTTTAAAGAACTATAAATATCTGTCATGTATGGTAGTCAAATAGATCAAAATCACAGTTTTCCATAAATAAAAAATAATAATTACGGTAACAATTGTTATATTATTCATATTATGCAAGTAATTATTTAATAAATAATTAGAGTAATATTTAGATCAAAATTTAAAGAAAAATGATTAAAACAGGTGGAATATATTATACTGTTTAGCTTGAACCGATGGAAAATTAAATTTCAAAATTTTTTTGTTTATTAATTTTCTAATATTATCTATTTTTAATCAGTAAATACTTTCTGCAATTAATAATGAAGTGACAATTTTTAATGAAAATTATTGTCATCGAAAGATGAATTGACATTTATTAATTGACTATTTAACTCCGATTCTTAAAAAGATTGTAAGATTGTTTATATTTACCAATTTCAATTATAATTGATTTTTTAAAATGTACATTAATGTTATTATGCCTTATTGTACTTCTATTTGAAAAAGAGAAAAGTTTTAAAAAATCACGGACATGCAAGCTTTTAAAGTTTTTATTTCTTCAGAAAAAAATTCAAATACCAAACGCCTTAAAAATTTGAAAAAGAATTTTTTTTAAACATTTACTTATTTTTAAATCATTAAGGTATGTTTAAAAATTTACTTACCATTCTTAACATATTTGTGGGTGATAATCGTCGTAAAATGAATTGAAACATAACGTTTCCCGACAAAGAGCGCAATAAATTAAGATATATCACGATTATACAAATAAATGAATCGAAAAGTGTCTGCATGATATTTAGTTCCCAATAATTTTACTACTTAAAAAAATTCTAAGCTTGAAAGTGTCGAATGAATGCCATTAATATTTATGATATTGTACTCAGCGTGGCGTCGTACCTATATGGATTAGGCGTGCGACTTGTAAGCGTGCGGTGCGTACGTTCGATTCACGGTGTTTGCGGATATATTCTCTAACCAAAGTCAGCAAATAGTTTAGTTTAGAATAACATATGGGGCATAGTTAAGAATTTAATGTCAATAAAAATATGAGAAAACGGATGAGTGTTTGTCAGGAGCGTTAAAGAAAGTTGTAAAATCTTTGGATTTAATTTCTAGAAAACAAATGTATTTTTAATTCGAATAAATATTTTTCTTTTCTGAATTTAAAACTTCTGGCAATAGATTGTGGCAGTGTAATATACAGTTAAACTTTTTTACTATTGCAACCATAGCATCACACTTCAGAATTTAAAGCATATGCTATCAATTTATAGGATGTATCGTTTGCTCCAAATTTTACGTGGTGTTAAAATTATAATATTTTACAATTAGGTCTATGACATCTTCAGTTGGGGCTAATCATTTTTTAAATAATTTAATAATATTTTATTTGAATTAACAAAATAAGAAACAATGGAATATTTTTTTGAATTTATAGTATAAGCATCTGACTGAGCGTGAAAGCACCGTTTAATGCTCCAAACGAATATTTCATTGATTCAAAAGTATTTTTTTCTCAATTTTAACAATTGATTGACAGTACAGTTGAGGGTGTAATTCGAAAGAATGTTTCCTAAAATATACGATGTCTTCCCTCTTTTCCTCGTCTTAATTATGTACAAGGTAATGGTAAGGAATTGTATTGCAATACACAACAATCATACGGATTTTTTTTACATTTAAGAGAAACGATTCTTTACATCTAATCAAATCATTTAAGCTGAAAAAATTGTAGTTAGACATAAAAAAATTTAATTGATAATTTGTATGACATTTTCTTTTATTTATAATTTTTATACAAGTTTGCCAAGTAACCACAAAATACTTTAATTACCTATTACAGTGCAAACCTTATTTACTTGAGGAAGACTGTACTAATACTCGATTCCGGCGGGACAATATGCCCCCCTCCCCTCGACGGGAGAGCGTAAGTGCTGAATGCGAACCCTGCGTAGTACCTTTTGGCCCTTTCTTTGCTTGGCTTACAGAATTCGATTATTTTCAGCATTTTTACTTCACTTTAGTGATGACGATAGAAGACTTAATCGCGACTAAGAAATGTATCAAAATTGACTGAATTACGTAATAACATATCTATTACAGTCCAGGAGCCAGCAATCATTTACAATTAGTCATTTCACAGATGCTGAAAATTATTTGTAAGCTTTATTTTGTATCACTAGTAAGTGAGTGGGCCTCCAACTGGCGCAGTTTTGGGAGGTGTAGCTGCGGCAGCCACACACACACGTTAAATTATAATGAAAAAAGCCAATATCGCAAAAGCCGAAATTTTTTAAATATGTTCTTTATGTTATAGGTGTTTCTTAAAAAGTTGGCCACTTTGGGGAGTGTTGTTTCTGAGAAAAAAAGTTGCTGGAACTGAATTAATATTAAAAAATTACAACAATGTTGGGAATGGCTCACACATTCTGAACGTAGTGAAATTATGCAAAATAATTAGTTCTGTCAATTTACATAAAATTCAATAAAAATGTCATAAAATACAATGGTTTACCATCTTGTAATTCACTTTCTCTTGCCTTTCTGGAAACTATTAAGAAAGAAAATAGGATGTACCATGATTTATTCAAATAAAGATCAACTGATCTCAATAACAACCTTTACCTTCTGTTTTGGGAGAGTCAAAATTAATTTTTAAATTCCTTAAGCACTTTGCTACACACTCGCGTCAGAACGATTATTGGTTAGATTGCAGAATAGGGGCGTCACCTGTCACCTCTGTTTTAACTGGAAAAAAATTTAGTTTGGCAACAAACTATTAGAATCTTTAATTTCAACGATAAATGAAGCAGTTGGTAGGCAGTTGGAAATGGGTAGTGATGTGACCAACATGTTTTTTTTTTACTAGTCATAGAGGTGCCTTACCGCCCTCACGCAATGTTGGAAAAGGGTAGGGTTTTGACCAAATTATTTTTGTGACCCGTCAAAGGGGGGTTTCTGGCCATTTGGATGTTTAAAAGCACCTAAACGGAGAGTTAAATATGATCATTCCGATATCGTAACATACCCATATTTAAGACACCGTAGTAACAAAATTAACAATAATTTTAAACTTTTGCCTGGTTAAATCCCTTCATTAATCGTTCAGTTTAAAATTCTAAAAGTTTGTTGCCGAAAAAACTGGTTTTCCAGCCAAAAAACAGGTGACGCCCCTATTCTGCAATTGCATCCGATTATTTTTCGATCACAATTACTTATCCACTGCACCGTCGTATATTTGAAGTTCGAGGAATGCTAACGCTCCATGTTCCGTCACTGACAGTATGAATAACCTCGAAACTTGCGACTAAGACAATCAGGACATCTCGCGCACGAAAAATTTAATAATATTTCATGTTTGTGCGTATAAAAAATACCCTTATAAATTTACTAAAAATCAATACCTGTACATTTTCACTCGCTGAATCCAAATCTGACCTTATTTTTTATATTTCTCAAGTAATTGAGAAGTTTTAGGCAGGACTGACAGGACTAACTAACCGACAGTTTAACTAATTTTTTGAAAAGCCAAATTGACTATTTAATTCTCTACGGGTGAAATTGATTAAAGAAGTAACCGAATAAGAAATACCACCCAAATTTACATTGATTTTAATATGATTTCTTATATGAAAACCAATTAAATATGCGTGGGACCGACAGGACATGAAAACGAAGGACAACTTCGGAATTTTGTTGCAATAGTCGATAAAACAATAATCGAAGTTACAAAATGTATTTTTTTAATTATTATTCATACTGATGCCATAATTTAGGTTGCAGAGAGATAAATTACCGTAATAGTATTTTAATTTTGTTAAAATCCGAGAAAACTCGTACTGGGCACACAGGACCGACAGGACATTTTTTTGTTTTTAGCTACAATTACAAATAACTAAGATTCATTAAAATGAGGGAGGTTTTTCTTCATGTTAATCTCCTATAATGAGAATTTTCTCCATTGCCCATCTCTTCTTTATTATTCGTTTTTAGCCGAATTTAGAGTGGGGGATTTTGCCCGAGCTTTTTAGGTAAAGTTGTGCAAAAATATACGTTGGATAAATTGATACCGCAAAATCTGAAAACTTTTCCCTCATTAAATATAAGGCTGCATATTTTTGTCGTTTGAATTATTCCATTAACGCAAATTTTAAAGACGCGTTATTGAATTTTATTATACAGCATTGGACCCTTGATCACGCAGCACCGTTCATTTGTAACAAAAATATTTTGATCAATTATGATCAGTGCTATTAATATAAGGTAAATAATGGCCAGGTAGAAAGGACGCATTATGTTTTATTAAGTAGTTCAGCGCATGAAGAAGCGGATACGAAGATCGGTTTCTACGTCTGCCAAATAGATTACGACGCACATGTCACGAAAAGATGCTACAATACTGATGTGGCCGTTATAATGCTTTTTAACATGAGTGCCTTAAGTAATGCTAATGTTAAAGTTTAAATGGAAGCCGGAGTCGGTAATAATCAGCACTTTATTAACATAAGCAAACTGTATATAACTTACGAAACGATGACATATTTCGTTTACCAAAAAATAATATCGCCGAATCAGCCCTGACTCCCTGCAAAATTGAGCTGCACCAACATTTGCTGCGGACAACGTATGTATCAAATATTTGGGCTTACGCTCATCTTCAGGTTCCAACGCCACTACATCCGACTGATTTTGGCTGGAAAGAGGAGGGAAAATTTCATTTTAAATAGTTTGAGAGTGAGCAGCTACCCTCTTCCCTGGGAGATATAACTTTCGATGACGACCAAAAAAGTACTGTAGGTTAGAATAATACTAATATATTTCTCTTTTATTTCATTTTGATTTCATTACTTCAATGTAAATGTTTGGTTATTTTCTTTAAATGTATTATCATTATATATGTTAACAGATGATGATGATGATGATGATGATGATAATTCACACATGCACGTCAATTGCAGCAATAACGAACGCAATAATGAAGAACGCGATGAATCCGAAGAAGGCGAAATCTAAAAAGGGAGCAAGGAAGATATTTTAAAGCGCAGACTCCGGGAACTCCCACGCAACCGAGATTACGTAACTCAGAGAGGGAGAAGTGGAGCGAGTATATGAAAAGCGCTGCAAAGCCTAAAAGAGGCCTTCTTGATCTTGCAGCTGAAAAGCGAAGATCGAAGGGGTTAACCTCAAGGGAGATTTGGATTACTGCTTTCTTCCTCATTCTACCTTCCAGCCATCCCCTTTTGGAAAAAAAAAGTTCCTCAGTCTCTGCTTAATCTTTTTAAACAGATATTTTGAGCCTTCTACTTGAGTAAAGTCCTTCCAGTAGAGCGATAAGGAAGATTCTTCCTTAATACTTGTGAAAAGGAGAAAACATACTCAAGAATTTCCCAATCACTCTCATTTAAATTTCCAAGCAACGTCAAGGACTCCTTGGCTCTTGGTCCACGCTATTTGAATGAGATGAGTTTACACGCTGTCAATCACCCTAGGTCTAGCGGTAAATGCCAGAAAAGAAAAGAAATAATTCTCAGTACTAAAAGGGACTCGAGTTTCCAAATTTCGGAAGATACTACCAACTTAAAATAAAATCTTTTGAAGATAATCCTTCCTTTCTTCCTCTCTCTCTCTCTCTCTTGCGCTTGGAGCGCCTCTGAAATTATTACCTGCGATTAGTGATACGGCACGTGCGACGCCCGCATCCCTCTGTATTTGGGGTACACTGTGACACCTGAGCACCAGGTCATTAACCTATTTCGGCCACCGTTTAAACCTTTAACAATAAAGCGATTATCGCTAGGATTTATTTAACACCTCTGCGGCGTGAGAAATATAAAATTTAGAACTTGAGGCAGCGGTCTCCCCGCTCTTCTCAAATTCATTTGTGTGTGCTCAGTTAAGACTAGAAAATATTGGTTTCATCGTGCGACATTTGATTTTAATAGTAAAAGAATATTATATCAAAGAATTTAAGAGTTAAATACTCTATTTCTGATATAAATAGGAGGCAAATATTGTAGCAGAACCTCCACACTAAATATTATTAAAAAATTCTTTATTCAGAAAGATCTCCTAGACTAGGGTCTACAAACAGAATAATGTACGAATAGTTTAGCTTAGGCTTTCTTTGAATAAATATTGTGTGTCAGAAAAATCCGAGTGTTTCTCCATGCGAATTACCCTTTTCATATTCCTAAAGTTAGATAAATTAAGTATACAATAACTGCATGCACGCGCCATGTTTATTAAGAAAGGTATTGTTACCACAAGAGCTTAAATTTGGTAATACAATTTAAAACTGAATAAGTTAAACAAAAAAAATCTCCAACTTTATATTCAGGGAGGGAAAAGTCTCCAGCTGATATAGTCAAAGATAAAACGCGCCCGCACGCATTTTTCCCCACTAAATATAAAGCTGGATGTTTTTTTTTTCGTTTAAGTTATTGACTTAAGCATTATTTTACTAAATTTGAGCTTTTGCCGTACCAGTTTACCCAGTGCATATTTTTCACATCTTAATGTGAAAAGCTGGGGCATAAGCCACCAATCTAAAATCGACTGGATACGTTTTTTACTTCTTAATAACATAATGAACATGTTAAAAAAGTTTCAGCTTTTGCGTTATTATTTTTTTATTATTATTATACGTGCGCGGGAGGCTGTCGCAGTTACACCCCCCAGAAGTGCGCCAGCTGGAGGTCCATTCACTTAGTAGTGATACCAAATAAAGCTTACAACAAATTTATTTGTACAACATATTAGTACACCACAACTTGACGCTCATAGTACCTGCCTGACGGCAAGGGCGGCACCAATGTTTGGCGAACCGTGAAGTTTGACATTTGCGCATGTACATTTCGCAGGTACAAATATCATTTGAAATAAGATAAATATATAATTTATTTGAAATAAAAAATTAATTTGACTCAAGTGAATCGAATTTGCCCAATTCAGAATATTATTGGCACATTGCTTTATGTATTCAGTAAGGACTGCGATGAAATAACATGAGTGATGGCTGAATAAGCCTCATTTTGCACGCACGCACTCACGAATCACTTAATCGCGAAATGTGTTTACCATTTGCGTGCGGTATGGGTCGCATCGTGCGAGTCGCATGCGTTCTTGAAGCCTGCGTCGCACGATTGGAGATGACAATTTCTAATTATATATTTTCAGTAAAAGGGCGCTTTAATCTGGGAAGAGATACAAATTCGAGGACAGGCTATCGGGAACGGGTGCCAGACGAAATACATCGTCGCCATTTCGATTTCAAAATTTCAAAACTTCAGCAATTAATTTGTCGAGAAAAATGACAGTAAATTAAAAAACTAAACATTAAATTTCGTAATTTATTTATTTTTTTTAATGTATAAAAATTCGAGGAGAGAAAATGGCCACTTAAATTCAGAACGGGTTCAAATTACATAACTATGAACGTCTAACTCTATTGAAAAAGCCCAAATAGTACGAGGACTGAAAAGTTTCCGATTTATCCAGGACAAAAAATATCCTTGGGTTCCGACAACAAATGTTGAGTTTTTTCCTAAATTATCATAATAGCGAACATTTAATGTAAAAGTAAAAAAGAATATTAAGGTAATTTTCTTAAAATGATTACTTATCAGTAACGTATTTTACAAAATACTTTTTTTTACTTTTCATTGAAATTTGTTCGTGTGACGAAAAATATTTTTTCTGCAAAATTTAAATATGGATGGACAGAAAAAGGAAAAAAATGAAGATAAGTTTGAATAATAATTGCGATTAAAAACATTTTTGAAAAATCCCCCTTTCGCTAATTTTTGAATAGTTGGCAAATTTTAAATAGAATTCTAATAAAAATTAAAAATA
>NC_046665.1:21397121-21411991 GCF_010883055.1 Belonocnema kinseyi | reverse complement strand
GCCATTCAGCTTTCGGCACGGTTTTCACACCTCCGCTTGGGGGTTAATTCCTTCAGGACCACCCCTGGACAATTGTCCGCGACTGCCTATTTATTTTTGTAATCATATTCAGCAGAAACCCTTGGTACAGGGACCTCTATCCACAACCCGAGGACGCGTTCGGTGGCTTTGTCATAGGCCCTTCGGTTTGATTCTAGAGGAATCAAAACCGAACCGAATATATATATATACATTCATAAATTTTTTCATATAAATTCGTTTTTTTTAATTAGTTGAAAAGAATAGACTCCCGGCAAACTAATGATCAAATTTGTCAGTGATGAACAAGGTTTTTTCCTGATAAAAAATCTTACCCAGTAAACTACATGGAGAACTGTGTGGTAACCCATAGGAACCCATATGAGTTCCTTTATAAATCTATATCGATTCTTATTATGAACATTATGAAAAGAAATTTAAATTATTCAAAAAATACTTAAAGGGATTTTTCAAAATTATTTTTAATCGTAATTTTCATTTAAACTTATCTTCATTTTATTCCTTTTTTCAGTCGATCCATATACAAATCTTACAGAAAAATAGCTGTTATCACACGAACCAATTTTAACGAAGAGTAAGAGAAAAAGTAATTTGTCAGCTGCGTTACTAATAACTAATCAATTAAAGAAAATCATCTTAATATTCTTTTTTACTTTTACATTAGGGGTGGCCATTATCGTAAATCAGAAAAAATTCAACAGATCATGTCGGAACCTGAAAAAAAATGTACCTCCTTAAAATAAGAAAACGATAAAAGTATTTTAACCTTTATTTTGTCTGAAAAAAATATTTTAAAGAAAAAATGCGAGTCACATTTCATGTGCATCAGGTATAAAATTATTAATCATGTGTTGAACTCACCAATATTGAATTTTTAGGATCTATTATTGAGAAGAAACGAATGTGAACCCAGTGAAATTAAATTTTACCTTCTTGTTGTAAAATATAAAAAAATAACTTTCTTATTAATTTAATCTATAAAACACAACGTGCTATATTTTGAAAACAAGAAAAGTCTTTTTTAAATAAGTGTAAACAACTTCTCAATAGATTCCTTTACGATAGTCAAATGTTCCTTGATTTGGGGAGGCATGCTTTTTTCTATAGAAGTTTCTTTTTTCGGAAACTCTTAGTGAACTACATTTAATGAAAGCAAATATTTCTCGCGTTTCGTTAGATGGGAATTTGAATCTGATTTATCATCTGAAATTACATTATTACTCGACTTAATAGTGGAATAAATGGTCATGCTCAGATTACTTTTGGACTTTTCTTTTTTTTTTTAATTGTGTTTATCATTTTCTGTGCAGCACCTCGTTTCGCTTCTTTTGTTGATGCAGCGAAACCTTCTTCCAGGTAATTGGCTACCTTGCAACTTACAGTGAAATGAGGAGCATGAGGTGGACCAGAGTACGATGTCATGAATTCTGGTGTTGTGAAGGCATGTTTCCGACATAGTTTCTGCAGAAAAAAGTGAGTATTTTAAAATAATTATATTTAGTATTAATTTGTTTAAAACATTCTGAAGAATGAGAAGAGAGAGAGAGAGACAGAGGCAGAGAGAGAGAGAGAGAAAAAAACGGGGGGGGGGGGAACGTTGCAAATGAAAAAAAAACATAAGAGGCACTATTTCACAAGTGATAACAAGAATTTTCTTCTAGGAAAGGAATTGAGCTGTAATTCTTCATATCCAGTTCTATATTCGTAAAGAAATATTCCACTTGTGTGGTTTTCGAAAAAAAATTAAATAGCGGAAATATGAGACTTCGAAACATTGAATGATTTTTGTTTGTTCGAAAAATCCATATCGTTGGTTCGAATCAATCGAACTAACTTTTCAAGGTCTCAAATTCTTTTTAACGAATAGCGATTATAAAGAAAAGAAAGTCTTCAGGTACTGCACGATGACGTGCAGCGGCTACTGCGAGGCGTAACGCATTTTGCTAATTGTTCGAAACCTCAATGCTTTAAATGTAATACATCGATTTATAATATATAATCCCGGGTGAAAATAATTCGTTTTAGCTAAGTCTTCACTCAAGACATATTCAAGATATAGCCAAGAAGTTTTTGTAAGTCTCGCCCTTGGCCACGAGCGAGACTTTATCTTGTTAATTATTTACCTGGAAAATATTGAATACCTAAATTGGTAATATAACTTTGTTTACAAGAATTCAGCTTACTTCTCAAGACCTAAACTTCTCGTCTTAAGACAACTCCACCTCGACTGCCCTTAATATTTAAAATGAAACATCTCATCTCAGGACAAGTCTACCCCGACTTGTCTTCAAAACCTGTCGTAAACCTCAGTCAGAAACTCAAGATTAACGTTTTCGATTTCTAAGTCTCGTCCCTGACCTCCAGTGAGACATACCCATCTTGAAGACGAACTCAATACGAGCCAAGTCGAACTCGAGACAAAATACTTTTACTCGAGATGTTAAAGAACACCTTATTTGATATGACGAGCCTTGCATGTTTCACGCATTTTACTCAGGTTTTTATATACCAGTACTATATTCAAGTTTTCGGATACCTCTGGCGCATAAAAAATGTTATATTAAACAATGCTACAAAGTCGGCAGTTTGCCTGCAAAACTGAAAAGATTGAACATTTTTAGAAGGTTTTTCTTTTTGCATTAGTGTCGTCGAGTATCCAGGAACGCAAACAATTGCGCTGTAACTAAATTATTATTTATTTAATACTGCATAGTATCTTGACAATTTTAAACGCTTCATTTGAAGAAGTTGCTTTCATTTCTCAAAATAGAGACTTTCTCATGTGCTTTCATTACGCCTTAAAACGCATGTGCTTTTTAAAACTCTTAAATACGTTTTTCTTATTAAAAAGGCCTTTCTTCTGGAGATACGTAAATTTTTTTGGTGAAACCGAGTTAAGCATGGGAGGCGGTAATAATAGTGTCTCTATCACAAGCACATAATAGATGTCTTTCGATAGATCCATTCCAGTATCCGTTGCAGAAAACAAAGATTACATCTTATATTAGGATGTTACTACCCAGGCAAATCATTATATCCGAGTCAACCGACCCACATCGTGATGCGTGATAAAAAAGGTGGAAGATCATACATCATTGACACCGTTTCTTGAATTAACCGGAATTCACAGACAACAACCAAGATCCATGAGTATAGCGAGTTAAGGCATTATGTAATTACCTGCCGCATTGTAAGAACCTTTCTATACCACCAGGAAGTAGGCGTCTAAAAATGTGTGGAGTGGAAAATGGTAGCTCTATAAAAGTATCCAGAGGTGGCTAATGTCACCTTAAATGCACGCGGCAGCCATGTTACGATAATAGCGGTAAGCAACGAACTTTAAATTGCACTATGATCCTCACTTAGTATCTACTACAACATCGTCGTAAGAAATTTCAAACATCGTATTAAATTGATTCATAGCGTCCTAACTTCACCAAACTTAATTCGTGGCTGATTATGATAAACCCAGTCTTCTAAAAAAAAAAATTGTTAACAAATTTTAAATTATTTCAAAGATTTCAAAAATTTTGGCAAAATTTTCATTGATTTCACAAACATTTCACAAATATTTCGAAGATTTAAAAAGATTTCGGAAAGGATTTGAAGGTTTAAAAAGATTTTGCAAAAGATTCGAATATTGAAAAGATTTCAAAAATTTTACGCAAAGATTTAAATGATTTAAAAAAGATTTTTGAAAAATTGTAAAATATTTGAAAAGCCTTCAAGTGTTTCAGAAGATTAAAATAATTTTTTTTTAATTTTCGAACGCTATCACAAGGATTTAAAAATATTTTTAAAGGTTGCACGAAATTTTATTAAAATTTCAAAGATTTTCAAGTATTTCGAATAATTTAAAAGATTTAAAAAGTGTTCATAAAGATCCCTTTTCCTATTTCCGCCCTTTTCTTTCCCTATTCACCCTTTCCTGTTTCTCGTTTTTCCTCCTCTTTTCCATTCCACCATTCCCTTTAACTATTTCGTTTTCCCCTCTTAACCTTTCCTTTTCCATCTTTTCCCCGTTCCCTTCAACCTATCTCTCTTTTCTTCATTTCACCCTTTCCCTTTTCTTTTCCCTTTTCCCTTTACTTATTTTTTCATTTCCCCATTATCCTCAACCGCTTCCCCTTTCCCTTTTCACACCTTCGCCTTTCCCCCTTTTCCATTTCGCCGTTCTCTTTACCCTTGTTCTTTTTCCTATTCTCTTTTCCCTTTTATTTGCCTTTTTCCTCCTTTTCCTCTCCCTTTGCACCCTTTCGCGTGTCTTATTTTCTCCTTCCTTTTTCCTGTTCCTTATTCCCTTCTTTTGTTTCCCTTTCCCCTTCTTCGTTTAATCTTTCCCTTTCCAACCTGTTCCCGTTTCCTTCACCCATTTACTCATTTTTCCATTTCCCCTTTCCGTTTTTTTCAAAAGGGAAAATGAGAAAGGGGAAAGGGTAAAAATTGAAAGAGGGAAATTGGGAAAAGAGAAAAAAGGTTCAAAGGAAGGGGGAAAGGATGAAAAGGGAAAGGTTAAACGGGAAAGAGAAACAGCAAAATGGAATGGGGGAAAGTACAAATGAAGAAAAAAATTAGAAATTTGGAAGGAAGAAAAGGGAAAGGACAAAGGAAAAGGCGAAAATGGGAAAAATAAAAAGAGAACGTGGAGAGTAGGAAAAAAGTAGAGGGAACGGGGAAACAAAGATAAGGGGAAAGGGTAAAGTGTGCAAAGGAAAAGCGGAAACGCTAAAGAGGAATAGTAGAATAAAAGGAGAAAGGGTTAAAAGGGGAAAGTGGAAGGGGGAAAGGAAAACTGTGAAGGGGATTGGTAAGGGGAAAGAAAAATTCTGTTTCCCCTTTTATTTTTTTCTTCACCCCTTTTCCTTTCCCTTTTCACCCATATAGATCCATATGGAAGTAGGTAATGAGTGCGTCGTCAGAAAGGTCCTACTTATAAAATCCACATAGAAATCAGTTAAAATCCTGTTTGCAATTTCATGTAGATTACATGCCAGGAGAATACATATAAAACCATATAGAAGTAGGAAATTCGCAAAATGTTAAAAAAATCTCATTTGTATATCCATATAGAAATCGCATCAAATCTTCTTTGTAATTCCATGTAGATTACATGTTAAAAAGATACATATAAATCCATATAGAAGTAGGTAATTAGCGCGTCATCAGAAAAGTCCTACTTATAAAATCCATACAGAAATCAGTTAAAATCCTGTTTGCAATTTCATATAGATTACATGTCAGGAGAATACATATAAAACTATATAGAAGTAGGGAATTAGCACAATGTTAAAAAACTTATTTGTATATCCATATAGACACCGCATCAAATCTTCTTTGTAATTCCATGTAGATTACATGTTAAAAAGATACATATAAATCCATATAGAAGTAGGTAATTAGCGCGTCATCAGAAAAGTTCTACTTATAAAATCCATATAGAAATCAGTTAAAATCCTGTTTGCAATTTCATATAGATTACATGTCAGGAGAATACATATAAAACCATATAGAAGTAGGGAATTAGCTCAGTGTTAAAATCTTATTTGTATATTCATATAGGAACCACTTCAAATCTTCTTTGTAACTCCATATAGATTACATGTTAGGAGCATTCACAAAAATCCATCTAGATGCTTTAGGACTTAGTGTGTCGACAGGAAAATCCTGTATGGATATCCATATAAATACTTATAACAGAAGGAACGCTCTTGGAATTCCATTCAGAATCCATCTCAAATTCTAATAGAAAATCTATATAGAATACATCACAAAGAAATCGATATAGATACTTGTAGATTTTCTAATCGGAAAATTTTCTCTAAGTGGCACTACCAAAAGAAACTGTCAAGAGCCAGCTCCGCTTCAAAACTATCCTGGACATCCACGGATTACATATGAAGCCAAATGAGGATCTTCCATCGTTCTTGAATTGGTTGCCAAGACACGCCTGCCGAAAGAAATCTCTGAGTATACGAGGTGTGTTCAAAATGTAAGGTGACTTTTCAATTTTCGCGGGCTACGTACATTCAAGTTTTAAATTTTTTGTTTTGTTGTGTTGGTACACTCGTGACGATCATATGTTCACAATTTTGACTATATAGCTCGTGTTGTTTTTCTGGCAGAGGCGTAAAAGTTTAGAAGGGTTTGGTGTGCTCGGAGATTTTCTTCTTTCAAAAAAAATGGAGCAAAGGGTTTGCATTGAATTTTGTGTGAAAAATAGAATGCAGTGCTCTAAAACTCTTGAAATGTTGACAGTTGCATACGGTGAGTCTACTCTGAGTAAGAAAAATGTGTATAAGTGGTACAAGCTGTTCCAAGAAGACCGAGAGGATGTCGAAGACGAACCTCGCCCTGGACGTCCCAGCACATCAACAACAGATGAAAACGTTCAAACAGTGGAAGAAATGGTGTTGAAAAATCGCCGAATTACCATCAGAGAAATTGCTGAAGATGTGGGCATATCGGTTGGCTCATGCGATGCTATCTTTTCGGACGTTTTGGGCATGAGACGTGTGTCAGCGAAATTTATTCCAAAACTGCTTAATTTTGATCAAAAGATCCATCGCATGACCATCGCTCAGGAGATGTTGAATGAAGTCAATAATGATCCTGATTTTCTCAAAAGGGTTATAACTGGGGATGAATCGTGGGTATATGGTTATGACATCGAAACTAAAACCCAATCGTCTCAGTGGAAGCATCCTGAGTCTCCAAGACCGAAAAAAGCACGTCAAGTTCGGTCAAATGTGAAGGTTTTGCTCACTGTCTTCTTTGATTACCGTAGCGTAGTGCACCAGGAATTCTTACCAAAAGGTCTTACGGTCAATAAGGAATATTACCTTCAAGTTATGCGCCATTTACGAGAGGCGATACGCAAAAAACGTCCGGAACTTTGGAAAAACAATTCGTGGCTTTTGCATCACGATCATGCACCTGCTCATTCATCGTTGCTTGTGAAAGATTTTCTGACCAAAAACAGCACTACAGTCATACCTCAGCCTCCATATTCACCGGATTTGGCCCCTAGTGACTTTTTTTCCAAAACTGAATAGACCCATGAAAGGACATCGATTTTCAACGATTGATGAGATAAAAACTGTATCTCCGAAAGAACTCAAGGCTATACCACAAAATGATTATGAGAAGTGCTTCGATGATTGGAAAAAGCGTTGGCACAAGTGTATTATATCTAAGGGGGATTACTTTGAAGAGGACAACATAAATATTGAGGAATAAATGAATATTTTTTGAAAAAAACCATAAAGTCACCTTATTTTTTGAACACACCTCGTATTCTAAAGATTCTCTATGGTCAGAGAAGCTTAGAGAAATTCTCCACAGGCACTCAGGTAGATATATTTAAAGATCCAGGTATTTCTTTTAAATGTTTTAAAGGCTTTAAAATGTCCTTTTCGAAATCGAAATAAAAAGTACGATCATAAATAAAAAGCAGAGAGGCTGAAATTGAAATAAGAATTAGATCATAAATAACAAGCAGAGGGGCTATATCAATAGAGTAGCCGACACTTAAGGATCCTTTGTTAAGCTTTCGCATTAAAATTTAAAAGTAGATTTTTTTAAATTTCATAGTTAACAGCCTAAAACATAATAATTCGGATTCTACGGGTTTCGATGATTTCAGATATCTAACTTTGTTTTTAAATGCTTAAAATTGGAATTAATATGACGTTTCTCGTAAATGGAATGAGATACGCCAAAAAAGACAACATTTTTTAATTCAATTAGAAAATTGTATATTAGTATATAAGTTATAATTATAAATAAGCACAATGAGAAAATTCATCAATTAAAAAAAAGTGCTAATAATTTGAAGAGAAATTTAAAAAAGCAGAGTCGTATTAGCGACGGCCAACTACTGTAAATAACTTGGTAAGGGATAAGATAATCGAGTAGAGGAAAAAATTGCGAGTCTTTTCTACGACCAATCTTGGCTTGCAGAAGGATAGATCTTTTGTCGAAAGGAGGATGGTAAGTGTAGGATTCAGCTGTCACTGCTGCAACACGTACAACGATTTCAACAGCAATTAGGCTTTTTACGGAAGGGTTACACAAACAATAGTTTGACATTATTATTGTTTGGCTATTTAATACCCGTTGGTAAATATATCTTTAATATTTTTCAGGTTTTTATACCTTGTACATATGTATGTTCAGATAGCAAACTTGATCTTATATTTAAACAATTATCTTTAAATCTTGATTTTAGTCTTTTTGAGAATAATTTTATAATATTAGGATCAATTGTGTACCTTGGATACCTTAAACGTTCTAATTTCAACTCAACATTAACAGCTGTCCGGATATCCCGATATTGATTTACGAAATTATGACCACTTTTGTTGAGGATTTTCCTAGAGATGTACGCCACTGTTTTCGACACTTTATATTATTTCTTTAGTATCTTCATTACTTGTTCTCATTACGGATTTTATAATTTGGATTGTAATCACTTAGTTTGGGGGGCGTTAATAATGATTCTTTGGCCCAGTCAATTATACGCGTGCTCCGTGAGATTCCTATTCTTGAATTGTTTTTCTATAAAATATTTTTCCTAATATATCTATGGATAGCTTAATTATTTGTTATGGGAACGCTCAGTCCCTCTTGTCACACTTTATATAATTCAAGCATTTCTTCAGTACATGTTCCTACCATATAATAGCTGTTCCTGGGATTTCGTTAACTCTAAATATACCCTTTAGCCTCGTAACAATTGACAACTATTTGCTATTTCGAAGATACAGGGACGAGAGAAGGAGTGGTGGAGTGTGGTCTTTCCTGCATGCTAGTCTGAGTTGGACTGTGGTTGGTATGAATCCAGTAGCTAATGAGTCCAGTAACCTAATGATTGCAGATGATCTTGATAAAGTTGTTTCATACAAAAAACATTCCAGGAACATCTAATGACGTATGAGTAGGAAATAATATTACTAGATAAAGATATAAATAATAAAATCGACGCTCGAACTAATTACCTAATCACCGCATTCATCAAATTTTCTCCACTACACGTAATAAAAATATTATGGAAAGTACTTCTCTTCACCATGTCTGCATGTCCAGGGGTGAGGTTATATTCGTTGTTACATGAAGAAGCGGAATATTCAGTGGTAACTAAAGCTACCTATATTGTACGCTTAGGAAATCGATGTCAGAACTTTTGTTAACAAAGTTTCGGTGTTTTACAATTTGGAACATTTCTTTAAGAGTACGTTTTTTATAACTATTTTCTGTGCATAATATTTTAGCATTAGAAAATACAAATTATTGGTCCAGAGTGTGAATGAGAAACTAGTGCAGTACCTCTAGAATCTTTCTTACAACAGTTCTTGTGTTCTCTGATTCTATATTTAAAGTGTCGTTCAGTTTGGCCAATATAGACACCTACACATACGCATGGGATAATATACACTGTAAAAAAATCTATTGAATTTTATATCTCTGGTGAATGTAAATAAAAGAACCCTCGTGTATCGGAGTAACTGCACGAAAAATTGTAAGTATCCATCTAGCGATGAATTTTACAATTGAATCTGTTGTGATATTCCAATTCGTCCGATAATTTTACATTTTTTTATGTTTAAATATTCCGTAACAAAAATATGAAATATACGTTTTAAATAACCATATTTTTCCGTTCCAATAGCAGAAAATAAAAAAGGAAAAATAGGAATAGCTAGAATTTTATCTATTTTTGTGTGAAAGCTGTCAAAAAAGTTGAACATAGCCGTCAATTTCTCCAAAATTAGAGGATGAAGGTATCGATAAGCAACAAGAATGAGAGACGCTTTCGTAATCATGTATTATTTCATTAATTATTCAAAATTTTCAATCAATTATAAATAAAAAATCTCACAGATTCCGCCAGCGTAAAGTTCAAGATTTTTGGTCAAATTAAAAATCTCTATGTAATTTTCAATCAAAGGAAAGTAATTTTACCGACGCATTGTATTTTTACACGCTGCCACTGAATTTTCCCTTCTGAATGTAAAATTCGTACGAGGGAATGCGTAATTTTCTTTTTATCAAGTGTTTAATATTACACTGCTGTTCGAGGGTTCTTTTATTTGCATCGCTAGAGGATGTAATTTCACACAGTTTTGTAAAATTACATAGTGAAGTGTGTGATAATTACAATGATACAATATGTGATTTTCCGAAACTTTGTAATTTTACACAATCTTTTTTTACAATGTAGTATGATTAAGTTATTAAGAACAAATTTAGAAGAGTTATTATGGGTTGCAATATGTGAAATTTTATTTTTATTCTGTAAATTAATAAATATTTCATTAACATACATTTTGATGAAATTGTTTGATCAACCGCTATTTTACCGATAGTGAACTCTAATCTAGGATGGTAGCATAAAAAAAATTAGGTAGGATGTTAATTTTGTCTTCAGAGACACAAGTCAGAATGTCGTCGACATAGCGGTAGTAGAAGATCAATTTGAAAGATACTTTTTTAATGATATGTTTTTCGACTCTTTCCATTACTAGATCATAAATTATACTGAAGAGAGGGGATCCTATGGGGGCACCAAAAAACTTATTTATAATATAAATTCTGGAAGACACAGTATGCGCTGTGTAAACAAAATTCTATTAATTCTAAAAATTGCTAACAGGTATTTTATCATATTTTTTTATTGATGTAGGTTTTTTGACCAGGGAAATTAATTAATATTTAAAGATGTTAATTTTGTTTGTCTACTTGGTCCTAATCAATATTATTATAATATTGATTAATTTTTTAAGATTTTCTATGCATGCAAGAGTACTGGCACAGTATTGGCTGGTAACGCTACGCAGTACTGGTATGTGGTACTGGCACGTTACTGCACTTTATTTTACGAAAATGCCGTAGTTATCTTTAAAAATAATAGAAAATCACGCATCATGTTTTTAGCACCATCCATACGCGGCATCCATACGACTGCATTTGGTCATATACATATATCACCTAGTAGTTGGGAGTCTTACCCATTACCTCGAACCAACAGAATTGAAAGTCAATGAAAAAAACATCCTGTTAAGGGCATGTGATACTTAGAAAATCATCGATTTTACCAGTTGTAGTTTCCCCCAGCTTTTTTGTAGCACAATAAATATTTTGTCTTAGAAATTTGGAAAATGATAGCGAACATGCTAACGGACATGCATACACACTTTTTTTTGGATTGATTAAAAAAAAATTAATTGAGTTAAATTTGATTAATTTGCATGGCACTTAGGTATTAGCATCGATTCTCTCAGAGTTCCTTCCATTAAATGTCTTATTGAAACCTATAGAAATGGACAAAAGGATATATAGGACCATATAAAGCCATATAACATTTTTATAAATTCTATATTATTCTATATGGTTCTATATATCCTTTTGTCCATTTGTATACGTTTCAATGAGGCATTTTATAGAGGGTTAGATTCCCCCGGCTTTTTTCCTAGATTAATAAATATTTTGTCTTCAAAATCTGAGGAATGATAGCGAACATGCTAACGGACGTCCCTACACACTTTTTATGTCGGTTAATTCCAAAAATTTTGATTTTTCTAAGCACGTGTGTGTATATTTCAAGGTTATGTATGTTACAATTCTTTCCCATAATTATTCTAGGGTACTTACCGACAGCATCAGTACAACAGAATACACATTTCAAAGCACTCCAGTTCAATCGTTTCTTTTTTCCTGGGTATAAAATGCCCATAAACCACAGCTCAACCAAAAAAATTAACTCTTTTTTCTCCTTCATTTTTTTATTAATATACATCATATAGATATAAAATAAATTAACTGCAAGAGGCCAGTCACTGAGAAATCTCAGATTGCCGCAGCTGGAAATCTTAAGAGAACTTTTTGAAGAACTCTTAGAAATCTTGGAAATCTTTTACCAAGCATGGAGCATTCACACCACGAAGCATTCAAACCAGGAATGACCACGAACGATAGTGCAGTACAGGATGCCGCCTTTTGATAGTGTGCGTTCACCCGGGGGTGGGGGTAGAGGTGAGCGGACGGAACGGCGGTGTTTCTTACGAATTAAGCAGTTAATTTGTAACTTTCTACTCAAATTGAATATATTTTGTCCTTTATTTATGATTGAATAAACATATTTTTACCAATATTATTCAAAACTCCAGAAAAAACGCACATCGTCCCTTTACAACAACCCTGAAGTATTAATTATTCCCATCAGAGCGGCACGTGTGCACGCAATGCGCGTGTTGTGAATATTTAGACTCACGATTAAAATGTTTAAAATGCAGCAGTGGAGAATGGGAAAGAAACATACTTTTCTTCAAATATCATATGTATAAATATTATTAACCGATGCAGATGTTATAGGATCTCCGGCGCGCTGAATGAATGGGGTGAAATATGCACACTAGGGTAGTCCAAAACACCCTTTTCGAGCTACAGGGCAAGTGCCCCCCCCCGCCTCGCATCCAAAGTTTTCATTAGTTATTCTTCATTGACAATATTTCTAAAAATTTTGCCATAGATATCCAATTTTGTCTCAAATTTGTATCCGATGCTACTTTTTGTGGAACAATGATATAATTTTGATAAATTTCTTCTAATCTTTAATGAATTTATATTTGTTTTAACTATTTTTAATTGCTCATGCCGTTTTTTGTCGATAACTTTAAAAAAATGAAAGAAAATAGAATACATAAAATTTTTTTTTTTTACTGTATAGTGTATAGAAAGAATATATTAACCATTTTTTTCAACAAATATAAGTCGTTTAAGCATCTATTTTACAAAAAATATTTTTAAAATCGTATTTTTTTATTAAACATAATATTGAATAATTTCGAGGAGTTCTAAATTCTATTATTAATTATATTTCTATTATTCTATTAAATTATATTATTCTATTATACTATTATTCTATTAAATGTACTCTAACGAGTACATTACTTTCCTCGCATTTTTTTCTAGTATTTATTTTAATTAAAAATTGATGAAGAAAACAGAAATAAAATTATTTAAGGTTTTACTTAGCAGTACTATAGTATGTAATTAAACAATCAAATAGTAAATTGTTTCTAAGAATTTATTTCTCGTCAATAGTAAGGTTTTTTTAACAATTAGAAATTATTCATTATAAACTTGTCATTGTAATAAATTGAATTTTTAAATAAATTCATACAAAATATCATATTTAGGTTTGATTATAAAAAGAACTTACTAACCTTAAATTCTTCTTGAAATTAGATTGAAAATGCTGCAATAATAATCCTTTCGTGAGATCACAAATTGTGTAAAAAGTTTCAGAAATTTGAAACGTAGTGTCATACAATTTTTCAATTATAGAAATTATGTGTAGGCTGAAATACAAAGTGTCTAAGGAAAAATTAACTTTATTTTTTAACAAAAATTCCTAGTTTTCTAACCTTATATTTTAAAACTATCAAAAATGAAGTTCAAGGTCTTTACAACGCCCACAAACAACACAGACTACCATAACTTTTAATATTTATTTATACTAAAATATAAATAAATAAATTCTGAGAGATACAATAAACGCTGAGACATTCGCGATGCAAAGCACGGTCCTCTGCTTCATCAAAGTTCACCCAACGAAAATGTTCTCGACCAATCAGCTTTATCTAGAAAGAGGCAGGTGTCGTCTCATATATTTGTTCTGTCTTTCTAGAGCCCATTTCCATTCGTCCTACAGCTTTATCGGTCCATTTCTATATGTCGATGGTCTTCTTCGTTGTTTGTGGCTTTATATCTTTGTCACGCAGCAGAAAATGAACAGCCAATTACAGAAAACCTTTGGCTCTCCTTACGTCTTATAGGTGTTCCGTAATTGACGGTTCGTTCTCTGCTTCTCGTTTAACGCGCGGAAGCCCACGTGGAGCGACAACCTGACGTGGACTCTAGGGTGCTTTCATGCCTCTCTGTGTCTCTGCAGGTAGGCAGCCTGCATGTAGAAAACCCATAAGAGTGAGAGATAAAGAATGGTCCATCTTTTTCACCCTTATGGGGTTTCTGTATGTAGTCTGCCAGCTTGCAGAGGCATGAAAGCACCCTTAGTCTTAGGAGCTGTGAAAAATCTTTTAGATGTGAAGACGTCTTTAGATTATACAGAATGCTTACAAATGCAACTCTAGAACGCAGATATTTCAAAGATAGAGGCAGTGCGAATTGATAGGGAAAAAAAACCTAAATTATAATTTTTTCAAAAAATCGACTCTTCGATTCTTAGGGTAAAGAATCGATTCACTTAAGAATTGAATAGCAAAGAATCGGGTCAAAAAATCGATTTTTTTCAAGAGAATCGATTTTTTTGAAGAATCGAATCGGAATCGAACATCCTTATCGTCTACTAGCTCCGGGAGATAAAATCTGTCAACTCGTAAAGTTCTACTCTTACATTCTTTGCTAGAATGGGTGGGAGCACGGACGTTATCGAGTACTTGGCGAACGAAGCCGAGCGGATACGACAGCCTCCGATTCAACCAGGCACGGCGTGCAGCGCGATACCAAACGGTTAATCTCGCGTTCTCAGCCACTTTATTCTTATGCTTACAGCTTAGTTAATGACCAATCTTCATGCCCTTAATTTTTTTCCATGATTCAAGATTTTCGGTATTTTACACTTTTACATCACATTATTTGAGGGTGATTTCCAAAAAGTTGATCAATTTAAGTCCACGTCCTTGTCCACTTTTCCTTGGAATCAAATATTTCTAACGCAATTGACATGAGATTCATGCGCATAATAAGCGGGAAATCCCTAATGGACAAAGTAAGTAACGAGATAATTCTAAAAGAATGTGGTGCAGAAGAGA